>NC_079311.1:4004289-4304289 GCF_023638135.1 Falco biarmicus | reverse complement strand
TCGTTTTCCAGTGCTGTATTTCATGCTGCTTTTTATGCCTTTCGGTCACCTGGGCAGTGTGCAGCTGTTTCAAAACCAGACTTACTTCTCGACTTCATTAGGCATCTGTGGATGACTCGCAATTGCTTGCTCTCCTCTCCCCACGAGTCGCGACTGCTTGCTTTCCTCTCCTTTAAGCAAAGAGTAGAAACAAACGTAATGATGTTTGGATTGACGATAAAATAAAATGATCTCACTGCAGCTAAAGGAGGTATTCTCAAAGTTGGGCGGTGATCCAGTTGTTTCTCCAGCATTGGTGCTTGCCTGACCACAAAGCAAACTGGTTCAAGAACTGGCAGTAAACTAACCCACAAAGGGGGGAAAAAAAAAATAATTGTTGAACCTACTTACCTTGAACACAGACGAGTGCATTTCAGAAGAGGAAGGACAGCAACCAAACAGCTAAAGCAGGGAATTGTGCTTTTGTCACCTAGCTGTTAAGATGTATAATCTGTATCATCCCCAATCAGTTCTCACTTCTTCTGGCAGGTGCGGCATATGACTGAGGTGAAGAGCGTCTTGTGTGAAGATGTGTTTGAAACATAGCAGTAGGCTGCCATTACATGCTCTGTGGAGCCAGACCTTAAATTTCCTAAGTGGCCCTTGTAGAGTATGTGTGCTGGATCAGTCTCACCAAGTAATGGTTTTAGAAGACATGCTTTCATGCCGATAGCGTTCAGATCAGCTTGGAAATCTAGCATTGACTGCAGTACCTCTACACTCAGAGAGAAGCATAAATGTTAAATATATTGGGAATTTTACTGATCCAAAAGGTCAGATGGCTTGGCTGGGATGACTTGTGATTTTTCAGGGTAATTTTTTCAGTCTTTGGTTTTTAAATTTCTTTTAAATGTCAGATTTTTCTCCTGAAGATATTGTAGGCTTTTTGAGCATTGTCTTCCTAACTATGTCTAAATATGGAGGAAAAGATAACCAAGCTGCTAATTTTTAAGGCTCTTGCAGGCATCAGTGTATTAGACTTTGAATTAATTAATGACATGGGGACTGTGTACATCTTGGTGCCTTACTGTATCCTGTGTGTCTGTAGTGTGTGTTCAAACTTATCTGTTCTGTTTTGTGATTTTGTGATTTTATTTTTTCTTAATCTGTTCTTGCTTCTATACTTACTTTTCCATCCCTTTTTTTTTTTTTTAATTTAGGGAACAGCGTGCATGTATTTCAAACGCTTTTACCTCAATAACTCAGTGATGGAGTATCATCCTCGGATAATAATGTGAGTTATCAATGCATCTTGAGTTATTCTGTCAAGTGGAACATTGGAGATATAACCATTGTATCTGTAAAGACCAGAAAAAATGCGGAAGTAAATCTGAGAGCTTAAATATGAATAAAGAGGAAGTCTGGTCTCTTTCATTTTCCATTTGGAAGTTTGCTGTGTTCAGAACATGCTGTTTTTAAGATACAAACTTTGTGAACAGAACTGTTGATAAACAGATGGATGCTGCATATGTCAATTGTTTGCTTTTTCTCTAGGTTAACATGTGCATTTTTGGCCTGTAAAGTAGATGAATTTAATGTGTCCAGTGCACAGTTTGTTGGTAACCTCCGAGAAAGCCCTCCGGGCCAGGAAAAAGCTCTTGAACAAATACTGGAATATGAACTACTGCTTATTCAGCAACTGAACTTCCATCTTATCGTCCACAATCCATACAGGCCATTTGAGGGATTTCTAATCGATTTGAAGGTAGTGTTGTTTTATATGCTACATGGTCCGTATACTAACATGATGCAATTCTGTCATGGATTGTGTTACAAAAGTTTTATTTCCCTTCATATCTGTGATCTGGAAAGATCTACTTTCTAAAGTGACAAAGGAGATTGGTTTAGCTGTGGTCTTTAAGAGCTTTAGATTATTTTTGAAATAAGTAGATGGCCTGCCACTTTTTAGCTTTAATTGTTGAATTATGTGTTCTTAGCTTACAAACCAGAAGACAAAGAACAGCTGCTTACTTTCCTAAATACTTACTTTTTAGACTCGCTATCCAATGCTGGAGAATCCTGAAGTTTTGAGGAAAACAGCTGATGACTTCCTCAATCGAGTGGCTCTGACAGATGCGTATCTGCTTTTTGCTCCCTCACAGATAGCTCTCGCTGCCGTACTATCTAGTGGTTCAAGAGCAGGAATTAATATGGAAAGGTAGTTTTTCTTTTTTGTTATAGGTATGATTTAAACAGTTTTATTTGCCTCTTGTGTAAAACTATTTTGTTCTAGACATTCTGAACTAGTGAAAGTATTTATTGTTTGTTAACACTCTGGTATGTTCTTCAAGTATGTTTCAAAACTGAAGTGGTGCTGTTACTTATTTATTCTCCATTTTCAAGAAGCAGGCGATAAATGCAGTTAGTTGGTGTTTGGTGTCCAGTTTGGAGCCAATTCCAAAGATTGCTTTGGAAAAAGGGAAAAAAAAAAAAAGTCAAACTGATGACGTTGTCCTTATTAGAACAGCATAGGATTTTCAGACTCCTCTTGAAGATTAAAGTGAAGAAAGTAGAAATACAATAGAAACCGAGAGTATGGAATGCCTCAAGAATCACTTCAAGGGAAAAAAGTAGGATTTTGAAGTTTTCTAAGCTTACAGTGTGAAATGAAATTACACTGAATTGACAGCTACTAGGCATGTGGAAACTAAGTGCTCTGTTTGGCTGGTACAACTGTTCAGTTTCCATGGAAACAGACTAATGGTAAGGTGCTGTTTTAAATAGTCCCTTCTTCCTTTCTGTGTTCTAGCCACTGGTGTTTGCGAATGCATTATCAAATACTTCGATGTCATTGCTGAAACACATGGTTTGGTTTGGTTCTTTCTGAGGACAAACCATCTTTATTTTTTTTTCCTTCAGGAAGACAGCTGAGGTAGTTGCTCTAAGTAGCTGTATTCTGGAGTGTTTTAATTGCCTGATGCTCTGTGTGAGCATTTTTTATCTAGTGTCATGTCAGGCACAAGGGCTGATGTGAAAAGCAGAGTTCTTTTTACAGGAACTTTCCTTCCACCTACTCTAAATAAATCTCATATCTCTCTTGTTCTAAAAGAGCAAGTATGTGAGTATCCTTTACAAGGTTTGCTGACCTCTCAGAATAGTGTAAAAACATTCAGGTGCTTACTATAATTGAAACTTGTTGATCTCACTCCTGAATCTATATTCTGTACCACTTGTTGCCAACATTCAGAAAAGCATGCTTGTGAAAAGAACTAGAATAATTTGTAGATGGCATGTGAATCGAGGTATGCGAACCTTCTCTTTGCATACTCATGAAGAAGTCAAGTCTTTGCCACCTGTCTGCATCCTACTGCTACTATAAACTTGTCACCTGCTTTTTTTGCGTGACTTTGAGCTGCTGGACATGAGAGAATCTTGGGTCTTGTGGACCTGTGGGTAGGTGGACTTGCAGAGGTGCGGTGGAACATGGAAGGATTGGAAAACCTGTTGCTCCCATCATGTCAGTGTGTCTTAAACAAGTTAGAGCTTCAGGAAAAAAGACAGGTGCCACCGTACTCTGGCTCATAGGTGGCTGCAAATTAATCTTCAGTTCTGGTATCAGCACAAGGTTAAATAATAGTCTTAAGTTTAACTGTGCAAGAGCAGTGATGCTAACAGCAGCTGTCAGCTTCAGGGTGGCTGGTGTCTCACTGTGGGAGCTGCAGCTGATGCAGCTGTGTGAGTCTGTGCAGTAAGTTTGAACTTAACACATCATTTATCCTAAAGTGCACTTCCAGGGAAGGGATAAAACTTGGTGGTTGTGCATTATAGTAAGTATTGCTTTGTGTGTGTGTGGAGGTTTTTACCCACATGGTGTGTATATATATTTATGTTCTTAGTAAAAGGAAGTTTGAATCTCTGAAGGAAGAGGAAGGGACCCACAGACTCTTACAGGATGGTATTTAGGATTTGCTTTCAGCTGCCAAAAGAAGCAGTCTCATCTTGCAAGCTTTGCTGTCTTACCTGTCTGAAGACTACTCTTCTGCAGTATCTGCTTTTCCAGGAGTTACACTGTGTAATAGTGTGATGTTAGTATGACACTTCACAGAATCTTAAACTTAAGTTGGGCTAACTCAGTGAGGCTTACTCACAAATGTTTAATTCTGCAGTGTTGCAGAATTTGGTTCTTTATGTGGCTATGTACTTTATGTCACGTTCTTACAGAAGAAGAATGTTTCAAGTGACAGAGGTGCCTTTTTATGACTTGATAACACACAACCAAAATGTTACTTACAAAAGTCTAGTTAATGAAATGTGTATTATTTATTATTTACATCTGCTAGAACTTTATAATTAATGTTAGCTGCCACAATAATTAGGACACTTTTAGAACTTATTCTTCCATGTTTCTTTGTAGTTACTTAACAGAAAGTCTTATGCTGAAAGAGAACAGAACATCCTTAGCCAAGCTACTAGATGATGTGAAATGTAAGTAAACATTGGAAAAGTATGACAAACAGTATTTCTAAAGGAGGAAAAAGAGCTTTTTCCAAACAGCAAAAGCTTTATGCAGAAAGTGTGTTTTCGAGTACTTTTCTTCACCTCAGGGCATGCATAAGTAAGTAAAACATGGGCAGTAGAATGAACTACCTAGCATGTTGATGCAGTGGGAGAAAACATTGAGACTTTCCTGTGACAGGAACACATGAAATTAAAAGGCAAAGGGCCTGATGCTTCTCAGAACATAAGAGTTATAGTCAATTAAGTGCTAGGAGCTGACCCAAAAGTGAGAAATCTATTTTGGGAACTAGGTAATAGCTTTTGTAAGTCAGGGTGAAATGACTTTTCAGTCACTCTGCTGCGAAAATTACAGCTTCAGGCAAAAGCCTGCACAAAGCTACTTCTACCACCAGAGGGTACCTTCTCTAAGAGAAATGATTATGTTAAGCGATATGTCAGGATTTATACTTCACTTCTGTTTTGTAGCTCTGGAGATGTTTCAAAAGATGTTTAGTTTTCTTGTGTTAGAAATATATATATATATATAAATATAAAAAATTCTAGCATGGTTTAGTTAAGATAATGGGGGATGTAGTACACTGATTATTACCTTTTTTTAAATTAAATAAAAAGGCTGGAATATGAAATTTCCAGTAAGTAATCAGTTATTTAATGGTTTAAGCTAATGCATGCATTTAAAATGGGAGAGTGGTAGCATTAATATTGCAGTCTTTTGGCTAGTAGTGACTACACCATACAAGTCACCAGGGTCTACAAATTCAATTTAAATTGCATTGATTAAACTTAAGATGCTGTTCCCTTTCTCCTCCTGTTAACATATCCAGTCTTCAGGTTTCCATTGCTGAGATGCAAAAGGAATGCTGGGATAATTATTCTTCACTTGCATTATTCTGGAAAGTAGCTTTAGTCCAAAGGCCACTCTTTTTGTAAACATATGAAGGCTGGAAGGAAATTTTGAAGCATCTGTAAATGACTAGTTTTACAGAGAACTGGTGGTAGAGGAAAAACTCTTGTTTTTGCCAGGGTAGGTGTAAATTTAATTTGCATTTTTAACAAGACTTCAACCAATCTTCCCTTTTTTTAAGACTGAGCTACAATGCTGAATGCAAAAAATACCTGTGTATTTTGAACCTTGTTAGCAGAATAATACAAACTGTACAGTATTACAATTTACCTTGAGGAAATCCAGGATCAACAATGCTAACAACTTGTTTCAGTGTAGTGTTCTGTGCTCGGCTTCTGTGGTACCTTGTTATTTAGAATTAATTCTTGGATGTAAGTTGATACTTAAGTTTTAGAGACGTAATCTTTGAGCCTTTAAAGTTTTGAGTGCTATGTGGGTTGGGAAGTTTTGTAAGCAAGCAGTTTGGGAGGAGTTCATACTTTGAATGTCTAATGCTTCCTTTGACAAATAAAAGTATTTTACTTGGTAAGTTGTCTCAGCTGTTTGCAGTAGGTTGCATGTTGCTTTTGATTGCTTTCTAGTGTGTTTTGAGTCTGTTTGAAAACTAGATACAATGCTTTCAAACCTTTCAGAGGTGTGGACTTCAAAACTTAGATTTCTTTTTTTTTTTTTTTCTCTGTGTACCATTCTGATTTTTTTGGTGTAGGTTGTTGGCTTTTTTTTCCCCCCTGGTAGAAGCTGCTTGAAAATGTATACTGTGTTGCTGTTACAGTGAGGGAGGGCAGAGTAAACTGTTGGATCAAACTTAACTGTGAGGGATGAGCAGGAATGGTAGCTGTAGTACTGACTGATAGGCAAGTTTAGTTCACAGCTGTGGTGGGCTGGCCCTGGCAGTAGCCCAGGTGCCCGGTGCTGCTGCTCCATCCCTGCCCTCCTCGGCTGGGCAGGACAGGGACAATATAACCCCCGGGTTCCTTTGTTAGCAGCCACATTAGGGCAGGGCAGGGAGAGATAAACCCAAACCTTAAACACACCAATGTGCCGGCCTCCCTGGGCGGGGAGCACAGCCTGCCTGGCCCTGGGGGGCTGCCAGCAAGTCTCTGCTCCAGGCCGGGAGCCCATCTGGCCTGGCCCTGCCCTGCCCTGCTCTGCCCTGCCCTGCCCGGGGGGGCTGCAGGGCCACTGCTCTCACAGGGTCTCACTCCTCTCTCCAGCTGTTGTTGTACAGCAGATTTTTCCCCCCCTTCTTAACTATACTACCCCAGAGGCGCTACCACTGCTGCTGATGGGCTCAGCCCTGGCCAGCTGTGGGTCCATGTTGGAGCTGGCTGGCATTGCCTCCATCCGGCACGGGGAACCTTCTGGCAGCTTCTCACAGAAGCGACCCCTGTAGCCCCGCCACTACCAAAACCCTGCCATGCAAACATGATACAAGGTAGAGCTGAAAATATTTAATGTGCTTAGAGCTGTGTTGTTGCCACTGCAGGCATGAAAAATCTCATAAAGAAATATGAACTACCAAGGCCTGAAGAGGTTGCTGTTCTGAAACAGAAATTAGAGAAGTGCCACAGCTCGGAGCTTTCACTTAATACAAACCCGTAAGTAGGTACTCAGTCTTTGATGTGTTCAACTTCTGCCTTTTTTATTGCTGTAGAAACACTAATTTCCTCTGATCTGTATGAGTGATTGAAAACGAAAACATCCAAATGTACCTACAATGATGTCTGTTCACATGCTTCCTTTGTGAGTGTCTGGTGGAAGCTGAGGACCGAGACTCAAGGCAGAGCTTTCAATAATATGTAAATACATTCTTTTGTGCTGATTTGCACTGCAAGCTGTAATACTGATGATTTTGTAACAAGAGAGCTGGAATCCTGGGTGAGGTTCTAAGGTCTGGCCACTTGATGTCATATGTAATGAGAACCAAGAGCTTTAAATTCACAATTAAAAGAATTGTGTAAAGGGTTAATGTTTTCATAAGGCTTGGCTGGATGGCAGAGGACTTCCTGATTTTTATTTTCTGCCCTTTTCACTTTAGTGTACCCACTGTGATCTTCTAGCAAGCTGCTTGTTGAGGCTTCAGCGTGGCACATGTGTCCATAATCTAATCTTGTGGCTGAATAAGGAGATTCCGACTTCTGAAAATACCTAAACGTTTTACTTTGTTTCTGGTTGGGGTATAGGAAGAAGAGGAAAGGTTGTGAAGATGATGACCATGTCACGAAGAAATGCAGAACGGATGAGGTCAGTAAACCTATTGTACAAGTACTTGTGCTTTCCACTCCAACTGCCCAGACAAAGGGGACGCAGCTACTGAGACCAACTTCCTGCATCGTTAATTCTCTTTTTATGTATGGCTCAGACAGAATCTTCTTCAGCTTTTTAAAAAAATGAGCCAGAATTCATACTAGTGTGCACTTGGGAGTGTTCTTAAACAGTGCAGTCTTTTGTGAGGAGGGGGAAGAACACACAGACCATCCTTCCTGCTGTTTTCTGTGCTTTGAAAATCTTCTGACAAACCACAGATCAACCATAAAACAGCATCAAGCTTAGTACTCCAGCATGTGAAACTCCATGATGCCAGTGAGGGGAAATAGCTGTAGATTGATACTTGGAATATTGTGATGAAAGGAGGATTTGGAAGGCCAGAAACTTAACACTTGAGAAATCCTGGCTAGGTGGAAACTTGTTCCTCAGAACTGGATTAAATAAATGACTATGCTGAAATATACTCATGCAGGCTTTTTTCACGCAAGTTTTATGTGGTGGTTTTTCTGTCAGCCAGTGTTTCTGAAACTGTTTTCATTTACTTCATTTGGCTTCTTGCACAAAGCAGAAGTCAGCTGCTGGAGTAAACTTCTACTTCAGCCCATTTGCTAACAGGGCTTGCATAGATTACAGATGGGTAGCTAGTACTTCAGGTTGCAAGACCAAGTGGAGATGGGCAGAGGAGGGTGACTCAACAAATGAAAACGGCATTAAAGTAACCGTTCAGATCTAATCTGAACACCTTTGAGAGCTTTCATTTGTGGCATTGACTGGAAGTTGTAGAGAATACATTCTGGTGGAGGAAATAGCTTTGTGAAGAACCCTTTTTAACTGGACTTCTTTTGATATGAAGACATTGTACCATCCTGATGTAGTCTAAGACACTTTAAGTATGGCATTTAGAAAAACTTGTGAACAGCTGAAGAGAGTTGTCTGTCAAAATCTTAAAGTGCAGGATGTGTAGGGTTTTTTTTTATCATTCGAGGACTCTTGATATTAAAAATTGCTATAGTAGGTTGATGCTATAATGTCAAATTAGAATCTAAAAAATTGAGTAAGACTGTAATAAAATCAGAACTGAAAGTATATTCTAATGAAATGTGGAACCTCAGGCATATTTAATAACTATTCTAATGCTGTACAAACTTTGAGTAGTGTTTACTTCAAATGCCAGTCTCGGAAAGCATATTGAAACTGGCAGCTCTGTAAAGCTAGCACTTTAATAACTTTCCACTTTCTCACAAAATGACTTAGAGAACAGCTCCAACTAAGCTCTGGAGACTCCTTTCTTCCCTACCCCAGTTTAATTTGAAAGGGGTCTTATTCTAGTTACGCCACGGTTTGAGGCAGTTTTAATTTTTGCATTTTCAATTTCTATTTGCCATGCTGTTCCAAAGGAATGAACTGATTGGATAAATTCACACAGCGTACAGCATTTCAGGATAAACTCTTGCATGGTTTGAACAGCTCCTGAAACTCTGAACTCCCAAGGGTTTGTACTTGGGATATAAAATAGTTTGTATTAAAATACATTATATACATATATGAAAATTAATTTATGAATATATAATATAGAATGTATATATTATCATACTATATATTATTAAATATATAATTATATTGCATGTATATAAATTATATGTATTAAAAATATATTTATATAAAACAGTTTAATTTCTGAGTATTGCAGGCAATAGCAGATCTGAGCTAGCCAGGGCATAAAGGAGAAAGTGTGCCCAGCTTTTTGAAAGCTGATCGTATGTGAGTACTGCTCAAACCTTGAGACTTCAGTAATCCTGTAGTCAGCTGATACTAACAATATGTATATCTGTAAGTAATGAGGCTGTAGTATACAAGTGCACAGTCGGTTCTAATCTATTTGTAAGATTCTGTTTCTTGATCTAATGGTTTACAGCTGAAGTTGACATTGACAGCAAGGCCGTAACAGATACAGAGAGCTTATAAATTTGAAATGATAAAGAAACACACAGAGTAGTGGTTGAGTGAGGATGACTCAGCTGCCAAAGTGATGAAGCCATAAAAAGTGCAAGGTATTAGTAAAGGGTTGCAATATGGGCTTTTGTGGAAATCTGTGCATAATGAAGAATCATGTGCTAAACCTCAACCAGGTGCTGAAAAGAGGCTGCTGAGATGGCTGGGTCTCCATGACATGGATACCTAGCTTCAAGGTTAAAGGGCTTACTCATTACTAGTTAAGATATTTTTTTGTTCTATTCTTCTGTTCATGGAATACTTCTATTAGGTAGTAAATCCTGACCATAAAGAACATAGCTTTTTTTGGTGTGGGTTTGGCAGGGGAGGGTGGTGGTAAGCAGTGTGGCATGTTTCCAGAAGCAAAAAGTAGGGCTTGGTCCCAGGAGGCTTTCAATCCTGCATTCTGGGATTAGCTAAAATGAAATCTTCCCTTTGATACATTTACTTGATATTAAGCGATAACTGTTTTATTCAAGACACTGAGCATGCTGGATAATACTGCTTGGGAGTGGCACGCAAGAAACATTTTAAATGAACCCAGGAATCAAAACTTAATTGGAGTCTCACAACAGACTAAGGTGTGCTTAAACGAATTCCTTTACCTGTGCTGACGTTTAGCAGTGGAAGCAAGTCCAGATCATGGGGACTCTAAGGAAGGGAAATACCTTTACATGCTGATCAGCAGTTCTTGGCCATCTTAGGTCAGGCAAGTTATGAGAGTCTGAAGGGGAACATAACAAACGTGCATTCTGTCAAGTGATTCCTGCATAGGCCTTGCATGAGTTCTCATTTCTGGTTTGGGCCAGCCTTTTAAGTTAACCAGGAGTGACAGTTGCTACCTGGTTGTCAGAAGTGGAATGGAGTCTGCAGCATAAGGACGGTCAGGTGTCCTGGCAGAAGTGCTCACCTGTCAAGTAAAGTAAGGTGGACAAGCACTATCTTAAAAATCAGTTAAAAAAATAAATAAATAAAAATTTCAAGTAAGTCTGTTACCGACTTCTCCCATCTCTGAACCGTGTCTGCTATGTGTTGTGCAGATTCTCTTTAACTGGTGCTTGTAGTAGGAGTTACTGTGACAGCACGTGCGGTAGCACCGTGTGCCCACAGGTACATCTTGCCTGGCCCACCTTGTTGTAAAGCACACTCAGGTTTTTACACTGCTCAAGGCGTTGCTTTTTTCCCGTTAGGAGGAGTGGACTGATGATGAACTTGCAGAGTCAGTGTGACGTTGAAGAAAGATGGGATCCCACTGCTGCAGAAACTACTGTTCGGTGTCAAGTGTGAACCTGTCTGCCCCAGGTGCCTTACTGTGTGTGTCATGCGATATTTATTCTGTCACGTTGATCTTCCTAATAAAGCATTTGACTATGCTAAAATAATTATAGTTCCATTAAAGGTCAAGCATCATTAAGGAAATGTTTGCTTTAAGAAATCTGTCACTCAGGAAAGAGATTTGGTTCAGGAACATTTTTGAGCTGCAAGTGTAGGGTTACAGCATGGCGGTAGGTAGTGTCAAACTGGGCTTTTAGTGAACGGGATAAATGCAAGCAGGAGACAGATCTGCTCATGGCCCCGTACATGCTGTAGAGCAGGATGTGCTCCTCTCTTCCCAAGCTTGTCATCGAAGCAGCTAAGTGAATACAGCCTTGCCTGTAACACTGGGTGCGTTTGGGAAGCTCTTCCCAAGCGTACCGAGAGGCTGCAGCAACATATTTTACAATATGGAAAGCAGTAATCACACCTTCGTGACTTACTCTGCAGCTGTGATTTCAGATTAGGGTGCTGTGACTAACTTACCTGGCAGCAACGGAGAAGAGTACTTTTTACGTCTTCCCAAGTAGTTAGATGTCTTCCAAACCTAGAGCAAAGTCTCTTTCCTCTTCATAAACAGTTTTATAATATTAGTTCTACAGTACGCACACCTAAATGTAATTTTAGAAGTTTTGTGGTTTCGTTCTCATCAGTGCGTTTTGTATGTAATTGGAGAACAGATTTGTCAGGCGATTTACCCAAGTATTACCTACAGCCAGCTAAATTACCCAATAACCCACTGTAACCACTCTTGTTCTTGACAAATCCTTCTGTAGCAGGGTCAGCGGCTGACTAGTCAGGGAAGAAAAGCAGCTGTCACCATTTCACTCTGGAAAGCCTGACGCTTTCAAACACCACCTTCGTAACCAAGTGAAAGAAGTGTGACAACAGAGTGTAAGTTGTGTACTTAGGTTCTGACCTGGTTGGAAGCTGTAAGAGCATGCAGCAGTAGCTTGTCACACACAAAAAGGTTATAAGGTGGGACTGTGACTTGCATGACCTAGTGGTACACAGGGAACTAAACAGGGCAGAAAAAAAATTAATGACCTTTTCCGCTGAGATGCAGTTTAATATAGGCTTGACAGCACTAGTGCAGGCAGTGCTTTTAGGGGACAATCTAAAAAAGAAGTCAGTAGTACCAAGATCTTGCGAGCAGGTGTGTTGGCAGTAGGCTGTATGAGGCCTGCCTGCTCAGTGTAGCACTTGTGACACGTGGCAGCTCTCGATGCTACAGCACTGGGCACCCTCCTGCAAGAGAGAGACCAGGGCAGCGCAGCACAGACCCAAAGACAGAGTCTGTACGATCCAGCGTGACAGTGAATGGAAAAGAGCAGTTCTCAAAAGACAAGAGACACAGGTCAGTTGTTCTAATGGTGTAACAACTGTGTTTGTACTACATGGTTACTTAGTGATTCTTGTTAGTCTTGTCAGTGAATCACAGCATCTTTTACTTTTCATTAGATCGCTGCCTAGAAAAAGGGCAAATGGTGATGCTGAAATTCCCTCTGAATGAACTGCATGTTTTAGTTTTAATTTTGTTTAACAGTTTGTGGCTGTGCGTTGTCCCCTACTCTTTTTCTGCTTAAGCCATCAGTGACAGTCGAGATGGCTGCACCTGGCTGAAGGTGGACTCTGGAGAGAGGGGTAATGCCACAACAGGCAAGGGCCGTAAATCCTGCTCAGCCACTAAGGGCTAGCTGAGCGTGTGCTAGCCTGAGTACAGCTGGCATTTACTCCATAAACAGCGGACAGCCCAGGGCCCGTGAAGCTCTCCTGCCATGGCAGTGGGCTGCACACAGGATCTTCCCTTGAGTACGGATGCCTCTCAAGGTTACTTTTTGAGGTTGAGAAAATCCTTATCACATCAGATACTCCCAATTCACTTACCAGGTAAGAGCGCTGAAACTCTGAAATCTTAGCTCAGCGGTATAAAGGATTGATTGTGCATATGTAGTTCTTTAGACATAAATCACTGTCCAAGTCTGGGACTAAGTCTGGATCCAGCTGCACCTGAACTCCCCTCTGAGGACTGTAGAACACGGGGGTCCTCTCTGAGCCTCATGACTCAAGGAGAGGGACAGCCTTCTCTGTCCCTGTCCTCTACGTAGTAAATAATGAAGTGTACCTTGCCAACGAATCTTGTTAAGCCGCTGTCACATTTACCACTGAAATTTAACCCACTACTTTGTGAAGTATTGTACTACTTCTCTCTTACGAGTGAAATGCATCCCTCCCTCCATGACATTTTTCAGCATCTACCTTCTCACCCCATGAGAGATGCATACGAATAAAAGCACATGGACAAGGTAATGCTGTTCTGAGGATTCATCCTAAAAAAGTGACATTGCATGAACACTGCCAAGTATATCATGTGTGTAGACGCTGTGCAAAATTTCCACAGCGGCCAAAGTTAGCCAGTTTCCATTAAGAGTTGATCTGCATCTTGATTTATTTCAAAAACTTATAAAAATAATGTTTCAGCTAGACTTACAGTACACAAAAGACCAACCAATACCTATTTTATAAAATGGTTTAATGAATGCATGCATGTCTGATACAAGGATCAATAAATTTACTGAATTCAAATTATTTACTGTTGTAAACATTTTACAAAAGCATTGTGATTTATCTGGATATACAGTTCTTGATGGAAGAACTATTCAGACTGAATCAGTGGCACATCAAAAAATAAAGCTGACAAAGACCCACTCTGCGTATTCTCTTTCAACATGATTCCAGCAAGAGAAACAGCATGGTATAAAAAGTGTACAGTAAAGATTGTTCCTACCATAACATCAAATTCTGGAAACTGTAAATACAAGTTAAAGTTGTTGAAACAGTCAAAAGTCGTAATTATTGTAACCAGTCAGAAATTACAGTAAGAAACGTTATCCAGTTATATGTGGCTGTCAAAACAATACATTTCTTTTCATGTCGGTTGATCATTCTTTTCCAACAAGACAGCAAAACTTTGGCAATCAAGAGGTGCTGAAAGTAATTTTCAAAGTCCAAGACACAGTCACAGCATTTTCTTTGCGGAAGGTGAACTGTACACCAAGGCTCAGAGGTTGTGAAAACTGTTTCCAAGTGGAAAAAAGTGCAAATGTCCTGCACAGATAGCTTAAAAAGCTGCTGGTACAATCATTCACCAACAGAATCTTTGTTTTCTTTTTGCATAGTTCACACATCACTGGGAACGTGACAGGGTGTGCTATTTTTGGCAAGAGCAAGAAGAAAGTGATACTGGTGTGAGTCTCCAAGTTGGGCATGCTGGATCCATGCAGAATTCAGGTAGAGGGCTGCTACCTGATGTTGTTAGACACTGAATACTGATTTTGTTTTTGTTGAAGCAGTTCAGTAATAGCCAAAAGCTTCTTAAGAACATGCTGTAGAAAGGGGAGTCAGGAAAACCACACATTAGCTACTGGGAACAGAACAGTCTGGCTTGGGAAACATTTTCAGCATTAACCCATCAGACTGCTGTGAGGTAATTTAAATACATTGGGGGGGGTGGGGGGTGGGGGAAGGAAACAGCCAATTCCCTAGTCAATAAGATGCTGCCTTCAAAAGGGAATTCTAAAACAGCGTTACAAACTTTGCCTCTCTGCTCACGGATCTCTTTGCTTTGTAGCTGAACGTGGAGGTAAGGAAGCGTACTGCAAACAGGCTGCCGTGGTCTGCTAGAAAAGTTTGCTGTGGTTGTTTAGAAATACACTGCCAAATTATGAGACAGAAATGAGGTATCAACAGAAAGCTAACCAAAGTAAATTTAGTTCTCAACCGAAAAAACACCCAAGATCCTAAAACTAATGACCCAGAGTGCCTGTCAGGAGACAGTAACTTTGCACTTCTAGGCTTCCTCTAGAAACTCATCCGGAAACTTTAAAAAAAACTCTTTAGTTTTGTTGCATGAAGAAACAAAACTATGGACCAAGTATTTACCTTTACAGATAAACAACCTGGTGAAATGCACATATTTTAACATGCTCATCAGTCATACTGCTAGCCAGAAATACTACGAAAGAAGCCTGACACTGAGGAGTAACTCGAAGACATACTGCCTGCACCTGTGATTTGTCTGCTAACCCGTGTTGCTTACCTGCATTACACCTCGCTCATTACTGAGCGTCCGGAGCTCGTCCGAGTGTGCCACACATATCTCATGCAAGGCTGCCAGATCACGAGAAAGGTCAGTTCTAGAGTGCTCTGTAGTGTCTGGAAGCTCAGGAACATTCTTCAACAGAGAAGATGAGAGTGGATTTAGGATGCTGAGTACCCATGCATGCAGGAAGACAAATTGTACCTCTACAGCTCTGCCAACACAGTTGTTCCATACCAGTTTCTAGTCTTTCCAGCCAAGTCTCTGCAACTTTACTCTCCCCAGCTAAGTCTCCAGTCCATCTTTTTGTTACGAGTTATGCATTTCCTCCTCTCCACAAACATGCGTTTTATGAGCATACTGCAATCTCTGCTCCTGCTAGAAGGGTTCTTACTAGGAGATCTGGCATTGCTACACTACCATTCAGCTCACCAGAAAATTACTGCATAGACACTCATATGATCTGACTGGTGTCACGGAGACATGGTGGGATGGCTCCAGTGCCTGGAGAGCTGGAATGGAAGGATACAGGCTCTTTAGGAAGGACAGGCAGGGCAGACAAGGAGAGGGTGTCACCCGCTGTGTCAGTGACCAGCTGGAGTGCATGGAGCTCCGGCTGGGCAGGGATGAGGAGCCCGGCAAGAGCTCACGGGTCAGGATTACAGGGAGGGCAGGGACAGGTGACATTGCAGTGGGGGCCTGTTACAGGCCGCCTGACCAGGAAGGCCGAGCGGATGAAGCCCTCTATAGACAGATAGGAGCCACCCCATGCTCACAAGCCTTGGTCCTCACCAGGGACTTCAACCACCCTGACATCTCTTGAAGGGACAACACAGCAGGGCACAGGCAACCTGGGAGGTTCCTGGAATGAGTGACCAATCAATTCCTTCTCCAAGTGACAGAGGAACCAACAAGGCGAGGTGCCATGCTGGACTTTGGTCTGACCAACACTGAGGGGATGGTGGGGAACGTCAAGCTCAAGGGCAGCCTGGGCTGCAGTGACTGTGAAGTGGTGGAGTTGAAGACCCTTAGGGAAGTGAGGAGGGGGCAAGCTTGCTGCCCTGGCCTTCAGGAGAGCAGACAGTGGCTTCTTCAGGGGTCTGCTTGGTAGAGTGCCATGGGGTAGAGCCCTGGAGGGAAAAGGCACCCAAAACCCCCTGGAAAATATCCAAGGATCACCTCCTCCAAGCTCAGCAGCCATGCATCCCAAGAAAGAGGAAGTCAGGCAAAAATGCCAGGAGCCCTCCATGGATGGACAAGATGCTCCTGGACAAACTCACACACAAAAAGGAAGCCCATGGGGGTAGAAGCAAGGACAAGTAGCCTGGGAGGAATACAGAGAAATGTCCTGAGCAGCCAAGGATCAGGTTAGGAAAGCTAAAGCCCTCATAGAGTTAAATCTGGCCAGGAACGTCAAGGGCAACAAGAAAAGATTCCATATGTACACCAGAGATAACAGGAAGACGGGGAAAAGGTGGGCCCTCTTCCAAAGGGAACGGGAGACCTGGTTACCCAGGCCGCGGGGGAGGCTGAGGTTCTCCATGAGGGGTTTTTTGCCTCAGTTTTCACTGACAAGTGCTCCAGCCACACCGCCCAGGTCACAGAAGGCAAAGGCAGGGACTGGGAGAACAAAGAACCACCTGCTACAGGGGAAGATCAGGTCTGAGAGCATCTAAGGAACCTGAAGGGGCACACGTCCATGGGACCTGATGAGGTACATCTGCAGGTCCTGAGAGAAGTGGTGGATGAAGTGGCTAAGCCACTATGCGTCACGTTTGAGAAGCTGTGGCAATCCAGTGACATTCCCACTGACTGGAAGGGGGGAAACATAACCCCCCTTGTTAACAAGGCAAATAAGGAAGACCCGGGGAACTACAGGACAGTCAGTCTCAACTCTGTGCCCGGCAAAATCATGGAGCAGATCCTCCTGGAAACTGTGCAAAGGCACATGGAAAATAAGGAGGTGACTGGTGGCAGCCAGCATGGCTTCACTAAGGGCAAGTCGTGCCTGGTGAATTTGGTGGCATTCTGTGATGGGGTTACAGTGTCGACATATGAGGGAAGAGCAACTGCTGTCATCGACCTGGACTCATGCAGAGCATTTGACACTGTCCCACGTGACATCTTTGTCTCTGAACTGGAGAGACGTGGATTTGATGGAGGGACCGCTCCGTGGATAAGGAATTGGCTGGATGGTTGCACTCAAAGTGTTGTAGTCAATGGCTCAATGTCCCAACTGGAGACCGGTGACGAGTGGCGTTCCTCAGGGGTCCACACTGGGACCAGAGCTGTATAATGACTTTGTTGGCGACATGGACAGTGAGATTTAGAGCACCCGCAGCAAGTTTGCTGATGACACCAAGCCGTGTGGTGCGGCTGACAGGCTGAAGGGAAGGGATGCTGTCCAGAGGGACCTGGGCAGGCTTGAGAGGTGGGCGCGTGCGAACCTCGTGAAGTTCAGCAAGGCCAGGTGCAAGGTCCTGCACGTGGGTCGGGGCAGCCCCCAGTATCAATACAGGCTGGGCAGAGGATGGACTGAGAGCAGATCTGTAGAGAAGGACTTGGGCTGCTGGTGGATGAGAAGCTCAACACGGCCAGACAATGTGTTTGCAGCCCCAAAAGCCAGCTGTACCCCGGGCTGCCTCGAAAGCAGCATGGCCAGCAGGTCAAGGGGGGGATCCTCCCCCTCTGCTCCGCTCTCATGAGACCCCCCTGCAGTACCGCCTTCAGCTCCAGGCGCCCAACACAGGAAGGGCATGGGCCTGTTGGAGCGAGTCCAGAGGAGGGACACGAAGATGACCAGAGGGCTGGAGCACCTCTCCTGTGCAGACAGGCTGAGAGAGCTGGGGTGGTTCAGCCTGGAGAAGAGAAGGCTCCAGGGAGACCTTACAGCACCTGCCAGCACCTAAAGGTGAAGCACCTAAAGGGAAGCTGGAGAGGGACTTTTTACAAAGGCAAGCAGTGACAGGACAAGGGGGGATGGCTGTAATCAGAAATAGGGAGAGTTAGATGAGATATTAGGAAGAAATTCTCCCCTGTGAGGGCGGCGAGACGCTGGCCCAGGCTGCCCAGAGCAGCTGTGGGTGCCCCAGCCCTGGCAGGGCTCAAGGCCAGGCTGGACGGGGCTGGGAGCAGCCTGGGCTGGGGGGAGGGGGCCCTGCCCGGGGCAGGGGGGTGGGAACCAAAGGGTCTTTAAGGTCCCTTCAAACCCAAACCATTCTATGATGGTTCTAAGGTAACTTTCCCCTAAATGAGGGGGAACCATCCATTAGGTGCTTTTTTCCCAGTCTAAATGAGAGAACAGCAGCAACCAAAAATCAGCAAAATCTGTAACTATCAAGTAACTGGTCATAAACCAGTAATTCTGTCATTAGAACAGTAGATTAATCCAACAGTTATTTTCAAACCAACAGTCTTCAGAGTTCTCACACAAAATCTGTCATCTAAAGAAAACTGACATGCCCTAACACATGGAAGTTGCAACTTAACCAGAAAAAGGTAACATACGGCAACCTACCCAAATGCCACACTCAGTTTTATATCTTATCAAAATATTCTGAGATGTTTTCTAGGTCACTTTTGAGAGACCAATTCAGGAAGCTTAGCACTTTTTTTTATCTTGTTTTTTAAAATGCATTATTGGTTTAAAAATACACATATAACACAAGGACCTAATTCCTGTTATATCAATCATACACAAAACAGTTACAAAAATACAGCAAATGCAGTTCACTTTCAAACTGGAACATCTTGAACGCATGCAGTGACACATTTGGCAACACCTAACAAATTCAACCTGATATTTTTTAAAGCAAAAAAAATATTTCAATTTCTGGTCAAGACCGTATGACAAAGTACATATAAGAATTTTTTTTAAAACATATTTTTTAATATTTGTATTTTTTGCCAAAATTTCTGATCCTCACAGCTAGAAAATCTGATTGAGCCTCTCACATCTACAGAAGCACTAAATTAATGAACTGTAAGATGACATTTGATGGTTTTAATTTCATATGACAGGCCAGCAATCTGCAGTTTCTAAACATGCATTAGAAAAATTTATTCAGTTACAAGCATTTAAAATGGCATGGCAGCTGGTCCATTTTTGAGCTAGTGAATAAAAGTGTAAAGAATTTTCATTTATAATGTAGCTACATAACTTCCAGCAAAGATTTTTTTTTTTTTTAAACTGCTTACCCCAAGTTCATCCAAGAACATGATCATGCGATGTTTGTTGCTCTTGATGAATGGATTTACCCCTTCCATATACGGCTCCTAGTAATTTTTAAAAGCATTCATTAGAACAAATCATTGTCAAGATAACTTGTCTTGACTATACATTGTCAAGATATCTGAAATCAACACACTGTAGTCAAACAAATGACATTGCAAAACAAGTATGTCATCTGGAGTGATTTTATTTTTTCAAGCGAATTTCTCATCTCTGCTGTGCAGCCAGTCAAAAGAGTACAGAATTTGGCGGTACTTATATTCAGAAGAATTTCAGATTCAGAAATTTTCTTATACATGCGAACTGGCATGAATTTGCATTAAGATGGAATGTCTCTCAATACCTAGCTGCAATGAGCAAATGCTCTGCTTTCAAAGGCATGATCAGGAATAAGTGCCCTCATTCTTGTTACTTCATTACTGCTTACGTTCCAAGTTACGTGTGTCAAAGAACTAACTTTTATAATGCCAGGCTGAAGTCGCTTTCATTATGCTTAAGTCAACAGGTTTATTTTTCAACCATGTTTTGGCTTGGGAACTGAGACTTTACTGAAAGCTGGGGCTTTTTAGTGCTATATGTACGCTTGATTTACAACATTAATTACATCTAACAATATGAAAGTGAGTACAAATAGGAGAAGTGCTTTGAAGTGCCCTACCACAGAAAACACCCATCTAAGGAGTAAGTAAATGCAGGGTGAAAATAAGGGAGGGGGAAGAGTCAGAGGCTGGCAATTCTTCATTTATTTCAGTATCGGATATCTATACCACGCTGGGAATTTAGGCCTGAGTAGTCTCATGTCTGAAAGTTAATTACTATACATAGACAGAAAACGTTATGTGGAATGCATTTCACGGTTGTGTACACAAGCATACCAATTATTACTGAAAGGTGCCTCCCCTTTGACATCAAATAATCAATGGAAATGAAGAAAACAAAAAAAAAAGCTCCCATCATCTATTTAAGGCAGAGTATTTATCCCTCTGATTCTTTCCCATCACAGATTCCTGCTCTAGAAATTCTCATTTGTCTTTTTGATGAATATTTCAAAAGAAGGTGTGCCCGTTTTACCATCACAGACACTTTTGTTGTGGTGGGATGGCTGCCTGCCTTTCCTCTTCCACTTCTCCCCTCTAACACAGGAAATACTGGAGTATGACTGCTACCTTTGCTGCTGCAAACAGAAAAAAGAATGCTCCACATACTTCCACTGTTGCCTTTGGAACAAAAGCCTGCTGAGTTTGTGTTCTCATAGCATCAATGTATAGTTGCATCACACTCCGTAATACCTACTGGCATGACCATTTGTTCATCAATTATTTGAACAGACCACTTGAATCTGTTCCTACTACCAGATTCAAAACGTTTATGGGATGTACCAAGTTGTTAATGTGAGTTTCTAAATCACTTCCTCTCAAACTATTATGGCTCCTCTTCACAATTTGACCAGACTTTATACTACTGCTCTAGTTCAGATCAACACCCTGTTCAGCTCTAAATAAGGAGGACATACAAAACTGCCTCCTTCCTAATAAGGACAAACAGGTGATGTGTCAGGCTTTGCATGACAAAATAGCAACAGATTTTTGCATCTATTACACAGGAAGGAACACTGAAATGTACTGGAAGCATAGTTCTAGGCTGTTCTCTGTGTGTAAAATGATATTCACCTTAGCTCCAAATTCAACCAGATTTGCTAAATTCTGCACAGACTTGGCGACCAGCGTCAGTGTTCTTGCAGCAGTGGGGGAAGGAGAATCTGTCAGGAATGCAAAGCAGAGTTACTGGCCGTTCCATGTGAAACTAACAGCAGTCACCTGAAAGTAACGCTCTTCGTTATTTTTTCATGGAATAAAGTATTTTTAATGTTATAACACAATCATATGTGGAAGGTGTCACTTGGTGAAGTGAAACATGTTGCTTTAGTACTGTCCACAAAAACATATTAACATGAATGTCTGATTTTCTATAGTAGTTGCATACAGAAAAAAATATGCAAAATAAAGTGATGTTAGTAAGAATTAGGTAAAGAACCTTTTTCACAAAAATGAAACAATTTTGTTGAAAGGAGGATTACTTGTTGTTAGAATAAAAAAAATATTCACCTTATAAATAAATCACAAGTTTATCTTTTTCATTATTTGTGTACACCTCCACGTAAGTGGGCTCTGACAAGTTACACAAATTATACTTTGAGTTACTGGCATCAGAAAAACAGAGTAAACATTACACGAAATCATGGCTTGTATTTTCATGAAATTATAGTCACTTGCTGTAGTTAACATGACACTTAACACTTTACATTAACCACTTAGTTAAAACTTTTTCCAACAAGAGATACTACCCAGTAGCACCTTAAAAAATTCTTTTTCCCTCCAGTTACACTAAACAGCCTGGTTGAAAGTCAGGTTTGAGGTGTTCCAAAATTGACATGGTTATTATATAATCTCTAAACGTTCTAGTTCTTTGTAAGAATGCTATATGCTCTTCATTGTCTACCTGCATCTTTTCTTATTCTTTCTTCCCCTCCCCCTCCAAAATCCACTGAAAAGTAAGTTGTAATTTTTCTTGCATAGCTAGAGCTATGCAACTTATGTCAGTCGTTCATTGTATCTAGTGTTTGCCTCAATACAAGCCTTTGAAGCAGCAAAGCTGGAAAACATTACTAGCTTTGGAATCTGGAATTTTGGGTTAGGAGAACTGATTAAGGAAGTTAATTGTCTTAAAAAACTTCAAGTATGCTTGAAACAAAGGATTTCACTTTTGAAACAACGAGGTGTTTTTCCATCACAGTTGTTGAGGTGGTAGGATTGCTGCTGATACTGAGGCATACCTACACACACAGCCTTCAGAATACTTTTTTTCCCCTGTTATGCGAAGAAGGTACATTGGAAGCTTTGCTCCAAAAGGACTGCCTCATCCATTTATTTTTTAACAGCTCTAAAAGACCTATGTGCAGTCAGTAAGTTTACCTTACCAGCAGTCAAGAATATTAGCTGGACGTACATAAGCAGGACTTTTAACGGACATGCTTAAAAGAAAGGGGTTACTCAAATGCATAGGTAACTTTTTACACCTGCAGACACAGTGCAACCCATCAAAAGGTACCTAACTTGCAAATTACCTGAAGATAATAAAATCCTAAAGAATCACTGTGTACTAGGCCATGTTTCACAAATGCTTTCTCCAAAGCACGTATGGAAGTCATTACTGGGTGAGAGAGAGGAACTTGGATACAGCCCTTCTAATTTAGTACAGCCTAAAGAGAGACAATAGAAAACATGCTACTTTGTCTTTATTAAACACTGCCTATGAATAAAGAAAAAGCTATTCTGAATCAGATTTCTGATTTCTTCTATTTCCAAATCAGCATTTTACTTGGGGGTGTGGGGAATATCAAGAATCTGCTAGAGAGGGAAGGAGGAAGAGCAATGGCTACTGCAAACCAAGTGCCCTCTAGCTTGGGGTGATCTTTGCTGAGAAAAAACCCCCAGAAAACTAAGATGAAGTATAAAATTTGCAAATGTTTAAAACTAAGCAACTCAGATGTCCAAATATTTTAAGTTTAGTAATAGAATTTTCAGTAATTTACTTCTTTCCTTTCTTCCTCCCACAGAAGTTAACTTCAAAATGCCCACAAACAAACATTTCTAGGTGCTTAAGGCAACTGCCACGGGGTAACGCCTGCCCTCACCATTAAAGCTTCACAACAGGAAAGCCCCACACCATCAGCATGTCAGATGTGGTCCCTGGTGTGGGCCACCACCCCAGTCAACCCTACGAGCTGTTTGGGAGAACGCTGATACCAGCCAGCACTGAGCCACAGGCTGGCACAGCAGCTGTGCAATCCTGCTCTTGCAATGTTCCCTGCTGCTGTTTTAGTTAACTGCTATAGACACACTCTGCCAAAAGAACAGCAAAAAACAGGGTGGGACTTCATGAGGTGACAACATTCACTTCAGCAAGCCCATGGGAACTCTTCTATATATGGCCAATATATATATATATCAACCAAGATTGCCATCTCAGGTCTGCACAACCCACCCCTTCTAAATGCCACCCACCCTTCATCTTTAATATTCCTTATTTGAGATTGACTGTATTTAATGAGCTGAAGTCAAACCTTCTCCAAAGGCTGGGAGCTAAGCAGGATGTTCAAACAAGCCACATTTTCTAGGTGCGCACATGTATTCCAAGCTCTGTAGAAGTCTTGTTCATTTAAGAGATACCATTGAATTTCAGCCCTTAACTTCGGCATTGCATTGTATTCAAAGTGACATCTGAAGACCACACGCTTGCATTTTTCACACTGCTAGAATATATTCCACATTGCTAGCCTTCAACTCAAAATTTTGTTATTAAATACCACAGTGCAAGTTTTTCTGGACTTTAAAATTACATTGGAGATAACCACAACCTAGCCTTTGAGGGTGAAAAGCACACGTTGGCTGCCTTATGGAGAAGTCAGTCAAGTGATGTGGATAACATGCCTTTGGACACAGCGTTCATATTACAGTAACTTCAGGCCTACTACTGTATGAAGTATGAATTCAATCTGAAGCACATAGTCACCTGAGATGATATTAAACATCCTTGGGTTCAGGATAGCAGGACAAATCAGACGAAGAAAAACAAAGCCACTGAAATGAGAAGAAGATTGTGTTTTGTTCAATAAAATTGCAGAATTGGTGTAAAACTGTGTAGTCTTTAAGGATTCAAGTTAGTGTGGAATCTTTTTGAGACAGACATGAACCAACCAGCCTGCACTCTGTGAGTATGGTAACAACTTCAGAATATCATTCTGTGATCCTCAACTATGATAAAAGCTGAAAGAATAGGCATCTTGATTTCCCAGTTAAGGCGTACTGTTGAAACCATTTTGGAAGAACTTAATTGTAAAGTCACACCGAAGCAAATCTCAGACCACACTGGCCTCAAAAAGGAGCTGCCCCTGGTCTCTGACCTTCCAAATTTTTTTTCCATTGCCTGCTACTGCAAGACACCCATCCTGTAGCCACCTGTTTCCCCCAAACAATATAAGGAGCATAGGAGCGGGTGGGAAAGGCAACTTCTTTTTTGGCAGCAACACAGGCTTAGTTCAGCTTAAGCTGATCCATATCCTTATGACAGTACGCTGCAGTAGGATAGTAGTAAGGGATCTGCTACTTTCCTCCATGACATAACTGCTGACATCTAGAAAGCTGGAAAAAGCACTCTGCTTTGACTGCAGAACTAGGAACTCATTCAACAGAAACCCAGAATAGTCTTTAGTAGCATGAGAAAAATCTAACCTTCTGTTAATAGCAGAAGTAAGAAACATCCACCTCAAGTTAACCTCAATTCCAGCTAATTGCTATACAATGAGGTGACATATGGACCAACTAAAGTAATCTAAATCATCTTTATTTTTGTTCAGAGTGCTTCGATACAACCAGCAGAATGGTTTTCGTGACAGCAATACCAAAGCCTGACCACTTATCAAAAGGAAGAGGCCATTACCTCTTGTGTTGTTAATAATATATATTATTGGTTTTATATATATAAAAAATACATATATATTTACACGAGTTGATAAGTACACAGTGATGGTAATGTCTATATTACTCCAAAATGACATTCACAGTAGTGAGATTAACATACCTTTCATATGTCCGAGACACCTAATATATACTGGTTTAGATATTTATTACTTCTCCAATAACCATGAATTATTGGATGGTATGACACCACTTCTTGGACATACGTGAGGCTAAAATATTTTCTATGGTGTGAATTTAAGAGTATGAGGAAGTAGCCAATTTTGAAATCATGGCATATATACCAACTCCTCCTGTAAAACGCCCGAAGATGAAGGACAATTAGGTATTAATCTAGCATGGCCTTTGCTGATATAGAAGATCTGGTGCTTCTTATCCTGGTCAAGCCACCTAAATTAAGAATGAGTCTGTCTCCGTGGGGGTTTTACAACCAGAGAGAAATGGCAGCACGTTCTGACTGATACAGTAGGGAAGATATCAGGCATCTAAAACCCTGCCATCTGCCTCTGAATATTTATAATCACTCTTGGGCATTAAAAACTGCAAAAAAAAGATAACAATCATCACTGAAGGCTGTGAAGCTCTGTGCTTCGGAAAGAAATCACTACTAGCCACAGGTGAAGACTAACATCACAAGGCATCCAATATTCACAGCATCCAGTGGGGACTTCTGGAAAAGCCTGGATGCAAGCTGTGTCCGCTAAGGAAAGCCACACAGTTCTCTCTGGAGCTGGGGAGGAACAGACAGAGATGTGGTATTCACTGCTGAGCTCTACAGCCTTCCCGTGGTGTACAGCCCCTCATAGCGAGAGGGGCTCTGCAGCAAGCACAGCCTCCATTCGCAGGCAATGCCCCTGCATGGTACCGAGGATGACATAAGGCTCTGGTGTCACAATGACAAAGACAAGCCGAAGACAAATCCTCCTCTGAAAGACTCCCTCCGTGGGAGATTAACCCCAGGAGATCATGACTACCAGGCATCATAAAAAAAGGAAACATGTGGCCACATCTTTGTCAAAGATTTTTTGTCTGGCCCACACTGGCAATGGGCAGTGTTACAGGAAGAACTTGTGCACTGTGTTGGTTTAGGAATGTTCACTGGTGTTTTTGTGGCTGGTGCAAGTTCAGAGGAGCCAGTTTCAGTAACCTCCTGCAACGTTTTTAGAAGAGCTCCAAAATGTTTTGACATGACTGGGCTGGAGCAGAGAAATGAAACAAAACAGGGACAACACAGAATTATGTGTTTTTGGAAACCAACACAGTGTTGATTCAGAATGATCAGAACCAGCAGCCCAATACCAGTCACCAGGATGCCTTCTCACCGGCAACCAAGGAGTTTCTGGTTCCATCAGTTTCTGATGCAGAGAACTACATATCCCAATGCAGCCAGCACCTCAGTGAAACCTAACAGTCCAATTGTCTTTATGAAGAGGCATTAGACTCCTTACCATGTTGGGTCTGCATTTTAAAGGGCATCTTAAACCATGTAAGATTTCTCCAGCAATTGACACACTCACATAAGAGTCCCCGGATAAGGCACAGTCCTCCCAGTTGGCGTATGACAGGGAACATGATCTTCAGAGGTCAGTGTTCTCTACAGGTACCACAAGGGCAACTATTGCTTTGAGAGAAGTTTTGCTTTCCCAGCATGAAAAAGGAAATTGCTATTTCAAACTAGTTTGTAAAACTTGACAAAATGCAAGTAAATTCGAAGTTAAAACTATTAAGTACAGCTATACTGACCTCTATACTACACCATCTTATTCTGAGCAAGGCTCTAAGCACATGATGAAGAATCTAGCAGGCTCATAATCCTTAACTGGGATATCATGCCTCAGCATTGTAAATACCTTAAATACTGCAGTAACCTATGTAAATTCTATACAGTTTTGTCACTGGAAGAAACATAAACACACTGAAGTGAGTCTTTAACAAGACTTGAAAAGACTATTTTCAGAGTAAAGTGACAAGTAACTTACCTAACAACTCTGGTTCTCATGGTGGTATTAGCTGGCCACTTGTTTTGAACAGACTTCTGTAGGCACCCATAAATATACCTCAATGTCCTGCAAAAATAATGGCTAATTACTCATTCTATTGAACTTACAGAATCAAAAAGTCAGAAAGGATTTAGAAGAACCCCCTACTCGATACAGAATTATTATAAATTCTACATTTATAATTTAGACATAAGCTTTACATTAGCTTTAACTAAGAGTTAATTTATGAGTTAAGAAAGTAAATTTCTAAACTTCTATTAAAAAGTAAATTTATATGTGGCA
The DNA here is from genome assembly GCF_023638135.1 of Falco biarmicus. NCBI lineage: Eukaryota > Metazoa > Chordata > Aves > Falconiformes > Falconidae > Falco > Falco biarmicus. The sequence continues at coordinate 4,277,165 of NC_079311.1, read as the reverse complement.
AGGAAACATTCACTAATACACAATTCTATATGCAATGTAGTGATTATTCAGATGTGCATTAAGTGTTTTATAGCTCTTTAAGTAGTATTTCCTTTTTTTAAAAAAAGGCAATTTTGATGGTTTGATTTTATTATTTACTGTTTAGTTAAGAGGAGAAAAATAACTATTCTTTCCATATATGAGGGTTAGGTGTTTGAAAGTTAAGCAACCCACCAATAGTCCTCTCCCGTTAAAAAATGGGAGAATTATGGTGCATTTCAAAAAACGTTGAGAGCTGCATCATATATTTAAAAGGAGTGCGACTTTTAAAGCTAACCTTACCAGCACTAACACAAAAAACATTTGTGTACTCTGCCATCTCAAAATTGAGGTTATTTTATAATTAAAAAAACCAATGATACAGTGAAAAAAATCTGTTAGTACTATCCGTTTTTTATTAGATGGTTTCAAATCTGAGCTATGAAAGTAAGTTGTTATAGCAATTAAAAAAAGGGGGAAAAAATTTAACTGCTACATTTTCCTAGCAGACAGAAGCAATCATAGCACAGTGTCATTCTACTCCTACCCTCCTGTATTTTTAATATGCTGTTAATAATTCCACCCCTTTCTCAGAGAAGGAGGACTGGAAAGAATTTGTAACGAACTGAAACATATAAAATTGCCTGCTAACTAATACTGCCTTCTACCCTTTTGCGGAAATATAAGCTTGGTTATTTTTATTATTCTTCTTTCCCTGAGCTCTTGGGTCTAGTAACTTCTTCAAAGAAAGGCACGTGGGCTAGCCAGAGACTTTTGCAAAAAGCACTATTAATTCCTAAAAAGTGGGGTTTTTTTCCCATCTATATTCCTCTGTATGCATACAGCAACCGTAATACCCTAAATTATAACTGATTAGCCGAAGATGAACCAATAAGAACATCATTTTAAAGCGACAGGTAATTCATACAAATAGGAGTTTTCAAATACAAGTCTGAACAGAGAAGTGCAAACTTACGGAGGCAGTATCTCTGCAGCCATGAATATTTTCTCCACCAATTCTGAAAGTATACTGAGTAGATGCGCCAAATTAGTGTTTACATCTTCATTTTTTTCTAACTTTGAGGGATTTAACTACAACAAAAAGAGAAAAACATTAGGCTTCTCTTCCTAACTAGAACTACATATATAAATTCATAATACTACACAGCAAATACTACTGCAGAGTACATTAAATATTGTGCTGCTGTACAAGTATATTCTACAACTCACAAGCCTGTTTCAATGGCAAGTGAGGAAAAGTGAAGAAGCAACTGTTTTAAGTTCTAATAGGCTTGGCTTTTAACAGCTCAGATATTTACCACTATCCCATCTGCATGACCTTTTTGTCTCTCTCAATCCAAATTTCTGAGGACTCCCTATACTTTGCGCAGTTAAAATGAAAGAAAGAAGTTAGGAGGGTAATTTTAGAAACAGTTTCAGGATCAATAGCAATCGTTTAATATCAGGAATTTTTAAATTCAAACTGAAGTTCAGACATTGACCTCTACGGTATCTTGAGTTTACTAGAATTTACTGGTAAAAAAGCTAGTAAAAAAAAAAACCAGTAAAAAACCCCAGCCACTAGAGTTTACTTACTTAGGCTAGGACATGCAGTAACTCCTAAAGCACAGCCTACAATTGCTGAACAATAAATAGATAATTTAAAGAAACTTTAAATAAAAAACTTTAGAAGATCTAATATTAACATTGTTCAAAGCCAAAATAACAATAAAAAACCCTTCAATCAATTCAGTTCCTGTATTTCTTACATAAATTCATTTTAGTTCCGAGAGATTAATAAATACCTCTGAAGCAATTATTTCAGGCAAACATAAAACATACCAACCAGCAGGTAATTGTGTCAACAAACCAAAATGTTTAAAAACATAGTTCAAGGTTATCACCTCACAGGACTGCTTGCTCTCCATTATTTTTAATATAGAGTCTTTCAGTGCATGGTGAACAAAACTTGTTGCTGTGGCTTTCATATACTGCTCCATAAGTGTACTTGCTAAAGTGGTGGCACGAAACAAAGTAGTAGCTTCATCTGAAAAAAAAACAGTAAATTGAAAAGCTGAGAAAAGGAGACAACAAGAAGTGAAGAAAAATGTGCTGTATTTACACTTTGATATATGTTGTACCTAAAGGAGGACAAAACCAAAGATGGTGCTGGAGCCCCTTCCCCGCCACCTGCCCAGAGTTCCAGTAAACTTTAGTGTATTTTAGCGCAGTACCTTCCATGCTTATCTCCCTGTCATTTAGTGTTCGTAACAACAAGGACTCAAGCTTCTCATGAAGAAAAATCTTCAATAAAATACCAGCCAACAGTGTTCTATCCTGTCCACAAACATGTGATAAGGCATAGACCACATGAAGTTCTTTCTGAAGTATAAGCTGAAAGAAACAGAATTTTGAAATATTCAGAAGCTTCTCCTAACACATAAAAGCTCTGGAAAAACTGCTATCATACATCTGTAGTGATATGTGGACATAATTATAAATATTGCTTAACGATGTCAACCAGTGTTACTGAGATCTACCTCAAACAACCAACAAAACTAGTTTTTAACAGATATATCAAGGCAAGTTAAACAACGTCATACCTCTTTAAACTCATTGTACTCCTCTTCTGGCATGATCTTCTCCATAGAATATCGTGCTCGAACACGCAAAGATCCTGGCTCAATACCCTTTAATGGTACATGGGAACTGAGCTGAAACCACTCATCTGTTGCATGTCCTTTTTGTAATCGGCTTAATTGGCAACGCATAAACACTTAAGGAAAAAAAAGAGCATTGTTCAAGTATGTTATCTCCAGAAAAACGGTGCTACTATTGAATAAAAAGCATTATTTTTGGCACGTCATCTCGTTTCAGCGAAAGAGTATTAATAAGAATAACCAAGGGTTTTGCTATCAATGTATTGACAGATGATCTGTTCAATGGTTTAACAAACTCCGTAAACTGAAGAAATATAAAGCATTCTGTAAAGAACGCATATATACACATACAAAAATGCCACATGGATATTGACACAGTTTTCTTTGTAACACCCAAGCAGTGAGTAAAAAAGTGCTCCTCTGCAAATCCATGTAGCAGTCAGAGACTAGAAACAGATTAAGTGTTCAGAATTCACTGTCTTCTTTCCAGCCTTAGGCTGATAGCACCATCAGGCCTGCTCCTTGCCCACTTTGTTACTTCTTAATATTTATTATTACAGTGTTGCTATACTGCCAGATGTATTTATTTTATGCTGACTTCCAGGTTAAGGCTGTAACAGTTTATACACATTATGTAAAAATGTATTTCCAAGCAACTTGCTGCCTAGATAATGATGAAAGTCAACTCAAGGATGGCCAGATCATTAATTCACCTTTCAGTGGTGTGGGCACCTTGAAATTGTCAAGCAGCAACCTGGGCTGCAGCTGAAGCCTGGCCCAGCAGCTGTGCAGCAAGCTGCAGCAGTGGGAGCACAGGCCCATCTGCAGCAGGTGGACACACTCCTGAACAGAGTTATTTCACACAGAAAGGGCCCAGGCACTTGCAGACACAACACTGTGGCTGTGAAGCACCCACCGTGCTCCAAGAGGGGTCCATGGTTGCAGTTTCACATTTACTCTGCCAGTCGGGATCTTTCAAACACACACACTCCTTCCATGCCTCTCAGTGACATCTGCTTTTAAGTTCCTCATATTAAAAAACACCCCTAACACAGCAAAAGCAAGGGGTTTGGGTTTGGTTTTTTGGTGTTTTTGGTAGTTTTCTCCACATTTCTGCAAATATGCACCATACAGCATACTGCTTTGCATAAACTGTCAACAGTTCCAGTAGACTTCCCATTGCCCCAGTGTTGCGACACAGAGCAGAATATCATTTGATACTGGAATAGAAAAGCATCACATTTATAATGCTCACTTCAGGACATTTCTGTTGCCTATTTCATATTCCTTGGGGTTGATAAACTGCTATAAGCTAACACATTCAAATTAGTCATGTAGTGTGAATAACAACTCATTACCACCTGCTACTTGTCATCAGTGTGGATGGGAATATGTCTTCAGACCAGGTAATCAATTGACCTTCCCAGGATATTTCTCCCCAGCATTAAAGCTCCTGTACCCACAACTAAGCAATGTGTTTTGCTTATTTTGCTTGCACATGTAAGGCACCTTTATCTTAGAGAGAGAACTGATGAATGAAATTTAGAATCAAGAATAAACTGATGATTTAATTTTTCCTTGTACAGTCCAGTACAAGGACTGCAGAACAGTTGCTACCATAATTTATATTCAATAACTTCAAAGGAACAATATTTTTTTCCATTTAGCAGGTTACACTGAATTAGTAGCTACCTTCAGTAAGAGACCACTATAGTTGAAAAATACAGGATATTTACATTTTGCAATCTAGCACATTTTGAAAGAAAAATAAACATACAGAAACTAATCAAAACAATAGTTGCTTCTCTCTAGACACAGGTAAGAATTCTCTTGTCAATGACCTTGATCCAAAAAGAATCACAGTATTTTACATGATGAACATTAGCATACAAAATGTCAGACAGAGGTTTCTTAATGGTTTATTTGCTAAGGAAACTTTGTGCATAATCAAGATTATATTTTGACTGTTAGTAATTATAATATGGGAATCAAAGTGAAAAATGGTTCAAACTTAGCTTTGCTCCAGTTCTCAGACCGGAGATGAACCCGAATTTACTATGAAGCCTTTGTGTAACCCCGCCAGAACAAAACAGAGCCATCAAAAAACCCCTAATCAAATTGTTTAAGAATACAAAATATTTTAAATCTTGAGAAGGAAATTGTTAAATACATGGACATACGAAATCCTGCCTTTTGCAGCCCCAAGTCACTGCCATGTTAGTACAACCCATCCTCCTATAATAACAGCTATCAGTTCCAAAACCCAAGCCTTGGCACTACTGCAAGTAACTGTGCCTGAAAGGAACGACATCGGCTATTACTTTGCCATGTGCACCTGCCTGTATGAGGTGGCCGCCTCCATTATAAAAATGCTTCTTTTTTTAATATGAACTAATTTGAAATTGACCGACTATCATGGTGCAAAACCAAACCACAACTTCCACTCCAGTTCAACATTGTGTGGGGTATTGTCCCACAAGATTTACTAATTCAACTGTCTAAACATACCTAAGCACCCCAGTCTGCAGTAGCAGCAGGTGAAGTCTACTAATACATTCCAGGGCTTTATTTTTATCAAGCCATTTTATATGTATTTATTTGAATAAAACCTTATGCAATTCATAGTTGGAGAACCAAAAATCTAAACAGAATTGACAGTAAACTGTTTAGCGTAATTTCCACTATTGGAAATAGTTCGTAAAAACAACAATACTAAAATGATTATGGAATACTCATAATAGGCAAAGTTCAAAGACAAGGACTTGAAACGTCAGTGTATATTTTAAAATACTGGAAAAACAGCCTTCATGCCGATATTGTTTTGGTATTTAACCAGTGCTATGATGAAAGAGATAAAGCAGTGAGACCAATAACAGAGTTTTGGGCTTCAATCTGCACTACATAGCAGGAAAAGCAAGCAGAAAAGCTGACTTAACCCAACAGGGAAGATGAGTAATTCCAGCTTCACCTGACTCCCACTCCCCAGCAGTCCACATTTAACAGCTGTGGCTGAAAAGGAGGATGTCCAGGAAAGGAACCAATCCTCTTCTGAAGAATTCAAAAGGTATTGAGGTGATGCAGCACATAGGTATCCCTGCAATTCATACATTTCATAGGGCTGGGGCTGTGAGACATGTGTTCATTTGCCTTGACTTAGTCTAACCCTTATCGCAAAATGAAAGGACTGTTGGCTTATGCTGTAAGAGTGTACCTAATTGCAATCAAGAAACTCAGCCAGTCCTGCTCCTGACCTAGAAAAGGAAACCTTATGTCACCTCCTATCAGCTGGATGCATCTAGAGACAACACAACCTCCTTAAGCTGGACAGAGCGGAAGGAACTACAAAAACACTTTAAAAGAAGTTACTGAAGTACCTCATTCAAGAATTACCCTTTTAAAGATTCTTTTACTAACTAGAGCTTTGGTGTAGGATAGATAATGAGCTTTCCACATCAAGTGAATAAAAAGTGCAAGAACATGGTCATAACTGCAGTTAGAGCCTTCTTGTCTGTCAGAGGGAATGTATTGGGTTTTGCTCCTGCTACATAGGAAGTTTTCTAGTCAGAGGAAGGAGGAACAGGCTTGAAACTGAATTAGGTCCTGCAAGCGCATTCAAAATCAGTAGTAATTCCTCTACTTTGGTCAAAGTTTCCCTACCGATCAAAAAATACGGAAAATCAAGAAATTAGCACTGAGGTATAACGTAACAGGCCAGTAACACAATCTATGCAAACTGAAAACAACTGCAATAGATTCTAACTACTCTGACAGGCTTTGGAACAGTCAGCTCTAAACACAATGGAAAAGAAAAAAAAACCTTTGAATAAATTTGAAGGGGGCAGGGACGGTATCCTGCCCTGCAGGCAGCAAAGAGGCGGCAGAGGGCTGAAGTTGCTCCAGAACAAGTAACAGTGGGAAACAAGATGCCTTAAATATAAGGAAAAAAAAACTAAAAACACACTGTGTGGGAAGAGAACAAAATTAACAAATAGTAATAAAAAAATAATTTCAAGTTTTTTAAGTTTTTCTAAAAGCTATATTCTTCAAACCCTTTCTTTTCTAGAAAGCTGATAGATTTTACCAGCTTCCTGTTCATTTGCTGGAACAGAAACAAAACCACAGTTGAAGAAGCAGCTGTCTGGGTAACACGAGGAAAACAAATTCTTAAGAACTTCTGTAAAAGGCAGAAGAAACTATGGATCCTTTCCCATTCAAGGTGATACTGAGGTAACTTCAAGTTAAAGCCCAAGAGTGGTACAAGGAAAACAGAAAGATGAGATAAACCAGAAAGAAAACAAGGCAAATTTTGTCCAAAGACCTCCCAAGATTTATTTTTTAATTATTTCCTTTAAATAATTAAAGTACTACACCTTTCATCTTTCTCACTCAAAGCAACAAAAAACCAGCAATTCCATGCAATCAGACTTAAAACTCTGTGAAACTTAGTATTTTATAGAGCAGACTAATAATGACAGCTTCTCTTTCCTCCTGTTTTTTGGTAAGCACAGTCATAGTAGAATACAATGGCTATTCTAGAGCAGAGCTAAAAAAGCCATCAGATACAAAAGACTGGATTACTGTGCAATTTATCAGTAATAAATATGCAGGTTCTCATTGTAAAAACATTAATGGAAAGCCAGTACCAGACACCCAAAACACACAAACACAGCATTACGGTGAGCACAAACCCAGACTTAATTCTCTTGTGATAAGGTTTGACAAGAGTAATGAAAACCACACAAAGTATCCACTGCTGCAACATACAAGTACCTTTTACAGAAAAATACTTACATATATCTGGATCTTTACTTTTCTTTGTTTTGTTACTAAGACTTATCTCAAATCTATTAATATCAGATGAAAGATCACTAGGAGAAAAGACAGAAAGCCTCAGTTAATACTATATTTGTCTGGCATTTAAGCTTATTCTAAAATCATATCAATCCCGAGTTCCCATCATCAGCCAAAGGCACATTAACAAAGATATTTAGGTGTCTACAAAATATTCTGCCCATGCACAATTTGGCTGAAAAGTTGCTGCTGTATAAACACACATACTGTATTTTTAAAAAGCATATGCAAAATAGCACACAGTGTTAAGAATCTTGAATGCAATGCAACTTAGCAGTGAAATGCAGTAACTCAAGAAGATTAAGACTTACTCAAAGACAAACTCTTCTGACCACACAGGGTTCTGCCCTTCCCTGATGTGTGTTTTTGCTACCTGGACACTGTTCAGGTAGATGTTACAATACGGATTAGTAAAATGTTTTACTGGGAGTGTATGAGCTTCTTCTACATGCAAAATAAGACTGCTGACCTAAAAAAAAAAACAAACACAAAATTTACTTTTTGTTGCTAAAATAGAAATACAAAACACACAAATGAATTAATTTTTATTCTCAGTGCAGAGGCTTAATGTTAATATATGAACACTGAGTAAAACTAAAATTTCCTAGTAAGGAGAGCAAGGAACAGAAGTAATGCAACAACATTTTAAGAGGCACTAGTGACAGAGTAACTCAATTACTGAAAGCAAATGCCCCATGTTTTTAAGGCATCTTGTCAGCTTTTAAAATTATCTTTGAGGCATTAGAATTTGCAAATACTAACTTTTCTACACACAGAAAATTTTATTGATATCTAAGACTGGCACCTCAAATAAAAGGTTTTTAACAATTCCAAATACAATGGCGTATTTGGTACCTTACTAACAGATTAAGTAAAATTCCCTTGTGCAACACATTACAGTCTATTTTTTTATGCAGATGAGCATTTTCTTTGCATTTTGAAGTAAAAAATTATTTCAGATCATCACTTTTTCCTTTGCTTTTGCAGCTTGAAGCTCCCAATTCCACCTGCCACTTTATTTGTGAATGCACCTAATTTAGTTCATTTATTTAGAAGTATCGAAACATCTTTAATGTTTGCTACGGAACAATTGTGTCCTGAAAAACATCCCAATTAATTCCCTTTTCACCTGTCTGTTAAAACACCATGTTCTTAACATTCAAAAAGAACAGGAATTCTTGAAGTATTTCCCTTATTCTCCAATCATTACAGACTTAGTCATTTATGACTATCTATCCTCTACCTATGAGGAAATTCTGGCAAACACAGCACTTTCAACGGGCCAAGCAAAATTAAGCCACAAGCATGGTTCAGCATGTATTTGTTACTGAAAATAAGTATTAGTTGAATGAGTATTTTGTTTACACGTCATTTAAGTTTGTCAAATTTTTAAAGCTTCCTGTATGGCCTAAGTTTTAAAAAGCTAAGACAATCCAAATGCTGACTTCTTTACAACTTCACTCAAATGCAGTCAGAAAATAATACCTCGCAAAGCGCAAGCAGATTGCCTAAAGCCATTCTGGGTTTTATATATGTAGATGATACAACAAAGTGTGAGTCATTCTGGTTGGTTTTGCAAGGATACTGCATAACTCCAAAACGGAGAGTAAGTATATGCAGGATTTACTGCTGTTGAAAGGAGAATTCTAAGATTTATCAGTATCGTTTTGCAAAGAGTAGACAAAAAACTCCTCCATGTGCACCACCAACCCCATAATATCAGCTTCACCTGACGTAGACGTTTATTTGATGTTCCTGGACTGGTTTTTCTTAAACTGCAAAACATCTGCAGAGCTTTCATCCAGTCCTAAGAGAGAAGGACACACAACAGTGTAACAATACAAAGTCAGATACAGCATCTTTCAGTGGAAGAGACATATCTAAAAAAGAGTATCTGAAGTTTTCACTCTACCTTGGCAAAACTTAAGTTTTCTGTAATTCCAAAGTATGCAAGTTTCAATATTAAAGCAAAGTTCTTACTTTACTGTGCAAAAACCTAATAAAGGATTTACAAATCTGGATCATTTTCTCCTTTAGAAACAACAAGCATTACTAATGGATATGCAGTGTGACCTTTACCAATTTTCCAGTCTAGTAATATTACATGAAATTACAAATGGTATATAAAATGAAGCAAAACTTGTTTGCTTCTGACAAAATTACAGTTTACAAGCCAAACTGTTGTGGTGATTCTCTCCAGTACTTCTGCACCACAGTCACAATATTATGCACACCTCAAACAAAAACTAAAACATAAACAGAGAAATACAGCATATATCCAACACTCCCCACTTCGTCTGCTCACAAATGCATACAGCAGAGTGGATGGATAGATTCCATTATTATCAAGGAAACAAACAGGTTGTCTAACATCAAAGTGACTGTAGAACCTTGTGTGTATTTTTTTAAAAAACAAATATGCTGCTAAGAGGCCAACTCTCCAGGCCACTTCTGAAAAAGTCACTGAAGCATGAGACAGTTGCTAACAGAGGAACTTTGCAAAGGGCCTTTGCAAGGCGTAAGACATGTTATAGCCGCATGCTCTAGTTTTTGTCTCCCAACCACTGAATTTTGTGTAGTTCTTGCAAAGCGCAAAATTCAGGTTTTGACCAACAGTCTTCTTATATCTGTATCTCAAAGATCTGTCATTATTCTCAAAATAAAGTTTAACAATGTCATTAGAAAAACCACAACACTCTTTCCATCTTACCCTTCACAGTATCCTCCACATTTAAAAAATACAGGAACAGGTACTGCAGCTATTTTCAGCTAGACTACTTTGCAGCTCGGGTTTCAGCTTTCAAAACCTTCCACAGAAGGAAAAGCTTTCAACTATGCATCACTAAGTTTCAACAGCTTGTTTCCTTATTCTCAGGAGTAGCTATCAAAGAAACAAATGCCTCCTAAACACTCTAACAAAAATATTTCCTGGATGCTAAATACGCCTCTATACTCATAGCAGGAAAACCTTTCCCCTTAAATGCCAGAGCTTACAGCAGCAAGAATGAGCAATGTGTCACAGTAAGCACAGTGACACAAGCACGTAAGGCTACATTTTATATTTGCTTTTGTTTGGTACAAACCATAAAGACAACAGCAGGATGGCGCTGCTTTGGTATTTATGTACCACGTTATAAGAGGGTATTCATATAAAAAGAAAATTATTATTTTATGAAATGTTACAGAGTAAAGAAAGCGGAACTTTCTCAAAAGAGAAATATCTATAAACTTTCCTGGGCCAAAACCATACTCAAAAAAAAACCCCCCAAAAACCCCAAAACCAACAAAACCAATCACCCTGTATTCTGTATAAACACAGTGAACGCCTGTTAAGCAGATCAAAACCAAAAGCAGATTATACCAAATGTTCAGGGAACAAGCCAGGATATTGTCTTCTACACACTCTTAATTCTTTTAATTTGTAGAACACAAAAGACATTGCAGATGTGACAAAAATTAATGTACAGGAAGTAGTAAATGTGGAAATTAACATATAATTCTCAATTACTATTCAGCACACTGCTTCTCAAAGGCGGTACATTAGAAGTTGTGTGACAAATGCTACTACATCACTCTGATATCATCTCAGCAACTCTAATAAATCTGTATTAATTTAACAGGAAAATCTGTGGTTTCCTTTACATACAGCACAAACAGAATACCAAATTTATACAGCCTTCATGCTCTGGTGAATAGCAGTCTGTTATGAGTGCTCTAAACAGCTTTAATTCCATTCAAATGAAATCAAATGCAAAACTTCTGATACAACTGGTATATCTCAGAGCTGTGGACTTCCAGAGCTGTAAACTTAATAAATAAGGACATTTTTTATATGATATGCTCTCCTGCCAGTGAATGAATTTCAGAGTTTAGGCTCCTCTCCTACCATTCTCAATCAGCAAACATAACCACTAGAGATCTAGTAACTAAAGGGTACCAACTAAAAAGAGAAAACCTTACTTTTCATGTACAATCAGAGCGCAAGACTATGAACAACCACAAATTTATAGACAGTACAAATAACTGCAAAAGGCAGTTCAATACATTTTGGTCACTGGGCACACACACGTGCATTAGCATCTTCGTTCATACCAGGAATATGCCTTTAAAGGAAAACTCCCACTTACCATGCTCTGGTTTATAACATGGAAAAGTCCTGGCGAGTAAATTATTCTTCTGAATTGAACTAGGTCAAAAAAAAAAAAAGTTCTCCAGAAACATATAATGGAAAATAATAGACGTTCAGTCCATGGGACCTGCCTGGAACTCGTCCAAAGAACATCCAAGTGCAGTTAACACAGGATCTGCGTTCCCCTTAGAGATCTGCTACTACTTCATTATAACACCTACTAATGTAGAGATAGCCACTATTTGTGACACACTTGCTTCCCGTTTCAGAAGGGTAGTATCATTAAACATCACAAGACAAGAAACTACTTCTTACATTATATTTACCAACAAAAGCTCTCACCTGTGCTTGTTCTGGAGTTTCGCCTGCAAAGTAAAAGATGTAATGCTCTTCACTAAAGTGCTGAACTACTATCTGAAAACAGTTTGGCCTTAAAAATAAACAAAACAGAAAACGTCAGTTTAATTAATCTTTGTAATATTAACGGACACCTTCACTCATTGATCTGTCCCAAACCAAGTTTACACTGGACTTGCATTCCTGCTGTTTGTCTTTCACGAGCATTAAACATTGCATCAATTTTTGTTTGTATACATGTAGCATCGTCAGACACGGAAAGAGGAAGAACTCCAACTAGATTTCTCAGGTCCTTCAAAACTGCATTTTGGGTTGAATGTATTACATCATTTGAAGAAAACCACACTTCGCTCCAGCTAGTTCATTTCAGAATAATGATAAACTTTTAGAATGGTCTGTACCTGAACAGGCATGTATGCTGACTTACAGTCATGGCAAAAGAGCTATCTGGTAACGGCAGACTTGTCAATGAGGACCAGTCCTAGAGACTTTAGAAGCAGCAGAGGTTCAGCATTAGTTCCCAAGCAATTAATCATACATTAAGGATTTGTTCTTTCAGGAAACAATATTAACATAAGGAATCCCCTATCTGAACATTTCCCATGGCTCTTGCGACTAATAAAATGTGTACTGGATCACATAGTAATCACTGAATGTATGTGACACAAACTTCTAGAGCCTTAAATACAATTATTGTGTCTTTGCCATTTTGTGTACCTTCACTCATTTGCCAAGAAGTCAACAAAAAAAATAATATTTTGCTTTGTTAAATTACAAGCTATTTAAAGTGCACACTTTACTCATGACTTTCCAACACTGTGCTCAAGGAAGTTTCGCTGTCCCAAAACCAGCACCATGTGAAAGATCGTACTTCATTTGCAAAGGAGTTTCAGTCTTCAGTTCCCCCATCTATTTCACTGCCTGGAGAAATGCTGACACGGCACTCTGTGGCCGTGCTGCAGAAGGGTGGGGGAAAGCAGGAAGTAGCCAGGTCTGGGGCTAATTAAATCATTGCCACCAAAGAACCATGCAAAGCTACAGACTTCACTGTACTTCTGAGAAAGGCAGTTTTTACCAGCTAATTAAAATGCAGGAGGAACTGTCTCAGCTACAGTTCTTCAGTAACAGCTTCCAAAGCTGTGCAACCACGCAAGTCCTCCTACCCACCTTTAGTACCCACTTACTGTCCAACTACACTAACTCACAGCACAGTGCATTTAAAAGCTGTTTCTAGTTGCTGTTAATCAAAATGTTCCTTGTTTACAATATACGCTAAAGCTTCCTGCATAATTGCCAGCTTACATAAGGAATATTCCAGTAATTTTTTTCATTGCTGTTCCAGTACTCTATCTATGCTCCTCATTCTATTAGTTTAACTGATTATTTCAAAATTATTAAAAGAATCCCACAGATCAAACAAAAGCATCCATCTTTGCAGCTTAAGAAATGCCAGTAATGTTAAGCATTTGTCTTGAATTTTTTTCATAAAAAGTGGACTATCTGTAATTTTTTAATAAATATTAAGATCCATGAGATAACTGGAACTTCAATTCACTAACACTTGCAGGAGTATGTGTACTTATTTCTTCTATAAGACATTACAATACAGGACAGTGGAGGTTGTTTTTTTTTAACTACCAATGAACAAACATGTAAACTCTTTTCATGTTAATTACCAGTAATATCTGAAAGACTTCTGATTCTCAAATAATTTGCTGATAACTGCATCCCTTCCAGCTGGCATATTTTGAACATCAAAATATTACAGTAAATGAGATTTGATGTGAAAATTCTCTGAATACAGCAACTGTGCAAAACCAATTTCTGAGGATGTTAACTCATATGAACTAGTTTACTACTAAGTTGGTCTCATCTAACAAAGGTACTTGTTCTTAAACAGAAAAGCATTTACAGACTCCATCTAACCAAGTTATTTTTCAAATCCCTAACAAAAGAAAGTACATCTTTTGGAATTGACAAAATTCTTTATCTTGCCAATCCTTGGTTCAAAAGGATTAAGCCCCTCAGTTCATAATCTCTAATACCTGTAAAATGAAAGATGGAACAATTAATGCACTGAATATTCAAGAATGACAATGCAAAAAAGCTCAAACCATCATCGGTTCCTATTTCACAATAAAACTTTGATACTACAGTCTAAAATTTCTGACTGCAAGTTATGTACAGTTGCTAGCAATCGAGTTGCCATGGCTAAACAGATTACTATTCATCAGCTACATCTGTCTAAATATGCTTCTTGCGATTCACACCAACTACAGACTCTTGGTATGAACCAAGAGCCACAATGCAAGCCAGGCATTCACTAGTGACGTATTGCCGGTGTCTTGCACATGTCTCAAACCAGCAGCCAACTCTCCTGCTGCACGTATGAGAATTAAAAGCCAGTGTCCTACCTGCCAAACAAACTGTCATGTACTCCGTAGACAGAACACACACTAAGGTCTATTAGTCCTTTGGGTTTTGTGGCTCGTTTTTCACTTTCAAAATAAATAAGCTGGGCATCGTTTCCCTCTAATATAAAGTACAAGTTTTTCCATCTCTTTCCTTTACCTGTAGAAGAGTCAAGCAAAAAGTTACAATACTGTTTAAAAGAAAGTGTAAATTTTGTAAATGAAGAAAACAAAAGAGGGCAGTCAAGTTTTTGTGAAATTGCAAACAGAAGTACAATGTACAAGTAATCACACCTACGTTATAATATCAGTACACACACTCAATTTTATGCAACATGTGGCTAAAATCAGACCCTCTTCACAGATACAGGTAGAGTTGCAAACCGTTCTCTAAACATTTTCACAGATTTCAACAGGACTAAGCAAGTGCATATGAGCTGCCTGGACGGTGAGTTCCTGACAGTTTTAAGATTGTATCTAGACAGTTTGCAAATAACGATGCTGTGGATCCCATTTATTACGATTTTAAGTAAAAATTAGATTCTTGAGATAAGAAAGTTAATCCTAAACTCTGACCAATGTTTAACAGATTGCATACAGTATCTTAAAACAGCATGGCTGAAGAACAGAAATGGGATTAAGTTATATGCAAACTTCAACCACAGCCATGCCCCAAACACAACCATGTCTAAGAATCTAAGTGGTTCCACTTGTTCCAGAGAAAATGTTCTCTGAACTACAATGGATTAGGAACTTTCTGCAACTAATTAATGCATTTAGAAAAAGCTTTCAGCCTTAATTTTGTACTTTGATAATCTTAAATCCACCATGGGCCTCAATAAATGAGCACTGTTTTGAAGAGACAAATGTTAACATCCACTTCTTACACTCTGACTCCTAGACGGAAGAGTCATTTTACTGCATTTTTCCCATATGCAGCTACGTGCACCTCTCTGCACCTACTCAGTACTCCAGCCTGCACATTTAAAGTATCTCATTGTCTCTTCTAGCTAAAGGTTTTCAATTCATTCTCATTTGATTCCTCACTCTACACCTTCTCTCAGAATCTGACTTCTCAATAGAAGAGATACTTGCCCTGTTCTGTTCAGAGGGTCTACAGTTTTGGGTGGTTTAGGTTTTTTTAATGTCTCTTTTGTATTTGGCTATATGTAAAAATCAAATCTTCCTTCTCTCTTTTGGTCACTATCCAGATTACTATCTGTATCTTATGCTTCTAGTATGGTCTCTGTCATTTGCAGAAATTTTATTACTGAAAGTTTTTCTCCTTCCTCAGAACTTCGAAGACTTATTCAATGACAATTCCTTAGGGTTATATTGAGATGAGTCAAGCAGTCAGTGAATGCGGATTTATTATTCTAGTTCTCTCTAACCTACTCTGTTCAGCTAGAATTTAGTGAGTTCCATATTAAATAGAAACACTTTTTACGAACACATACTTCATTTAATGAGGTTGAATGCTACCTTTGACAAGGTTGCCTAGTTTTGGGCCATACTCTGATTTTTTTCAGAACAACTGCCAATCAACATTTTCACACTGCATGTAATTTTACATATTATGTTGTTCTATACATCTACTACTTAAGGAAAGACATCTTTCATACTCTTCACACACTTTTTAGATCCTTCAATTTTGTCCTTTCTAGTACTATTACTATACTAAACTTGCTAAGTATGCATGTTCAGCTTGGAGAAGGCTGAGGGATGACCTCATCAGAATCTACACCTTCCTCAAGGTGGGCAGTGGGGCAGAAACTACTGATGATCTCTCCCTGGTGACCAGCAACAGGACAGGAGGAAACGGAATGAAGCTGCGTTAGAGGAAGTTCAGGCTGGGTGTTAAGGAAAGGCGGCTGGCCACTGGAAGAGTCTCCCCAGGGAGGTGGTCACAGCACCAACCCTGTCAGAGTTTAAGGAGCTGCTGGATGACACGCTTTGTCATATGGTTTAGTTAGTCCTGCAAGGAGCACAAGTTGGACCCAAGGAGCCTTATGGATCCCTTCCAACATCACATATTCTATGATGCTATGTTCAATAGTTGATTTATTATTATTTTTAAAAAGATGTCATAAAAGTAAACATAACTCACTTTTTTTCAGAAGATAACCTTTTTTGACAATATTTTTATAAAAAGCATCCTTTGTTTTCCGACGAATTGTATTGTAGATTTCCTTTCCATCCACTGTATCATTAAGCACTTGTTCTTGGTGCTGGTAAATAAATAAGAAAAACATATTTTAAGCTCAGAAATTGCCATTAAAAATTACACACTATGAAGCTGCATCTATGATCATCATATTGATTGCCACCAAGTCACTACTCTTGTTCTCTCATGCATGTTAATAAAGCAACATAATTTTTCATATAATATTAAAATGTAATGTAACTATTTTCCTATTTCCAGAATTATGATAGCAGAAAAAAGATTTCAATACAGATCAACTTCTACAAAGTAACATTGTGTCTTTTTCATATTAAATAAAAAGCAGCATCTTTCAACGTGATTTCTGTTAAATTTATGCAAGTCTTTACAGATCTAGCTTCTAACTGTCTTCTACCAAAGCTTTTGGGATAAGTAATCATGGATAAGCTCTGAAGCAATAAGAACAGTGCAGATCACAATTAACACTGACTCAGTCAAAGTTGCACAGTCCCTCATTAATCTCATTAGAACTCACATGTCCTGAGTAGAACTCAAAACCAGAGAAGAAACCAGAAACAGGAAAGAGAAAAAGGATAAATTCACACAAAATTGTAGGAACTGGAAATGCAAAAAACAAATGAGCATGGCCAAAAACCAAGCCAAGTTTGACCTTACCGAGTAAGCTGATCAGCAAAAGTTCTTTAGCCGTAAGAAAATATGAAAAGCAAGACTGTCGAACAATGAGAACAGAGATGAAAAGCGACATATGAACTGGCTCACACTAAATATTTTTTTGCTGCCCATGTATCTACAAGAATTATGATTTTGAACATCATGAAAAAAGCAAGATGAAAAATACTTCAGTAAAACTAACAGGAATTACAGGATCTACAATGGAAGCAACACCCAGATGTTTACGAGTTCAAGATAATCTCCATAACATAGCTATGCGAGGGACAGTGCCCAAAACAACAGCTCCAGTGACAATTATTGTATAGTAGATTTTGTATTAGACCCAGGAAGTCAATCAGACTGACCCTAAAATTATTCAAGGCTTCTGAATTTCTTTTCCCTCAAAAACATAGAGCATGGTAGTATGTGGAAAGGAAGTAACACAAAGCTGAACAAAAATTGCACCACTGACCACTAAATCTTTAAGCAAAGATACTTACAAATATATGTGAATAATTTAAAAGAATCTGAAGTAGTCTCACATGGAAAATTAGTCAATGCAGAGAAGATTACTACTACAGGAACTGTAAGTGCATTGCAAAAACCAAAAATGAAGACAATTACTGCCATAATTCAAGAGGAATGATGGAGCAAAAGGAAAGTTATAGTGAAGATTTTCAAGGTGCAGTTTCAGGATTCATATTTGCTTTTTGACCCGACCACATTACAGAGCACGAGTTAACAGCAGCAAACAACTGGGAAGCACTGATGACACAACACAATTAGCAGTACAGGAAAGATCAGAGTAACAAGGTATAAGTCTACCAGTACAACATAAGTTACACCTGTTGACACTTACAGAGAACAGAAAATGAGAAACTTGAACAGCTCATTCATTCGCAGGACTGAGCTACGGTGTAATGTGGCTATGACAATACCCCTGTAGTACTGTGTTTTGGTTTTGTGACTAAAACAGCCTTGGTAACACACCAGTGGTTTTGCTCTTGCTGATCAGTGCTTGCACAGCCTCAAGACCTTCTCCACTTCCCCCTCTGCCCCCTCCTCTGCAAGATGGCTTGGGTGGACAAGATGCTGGCAGCAGACACAGCTGGGACAGCTGACACCAACTGATCAAAGGGATATTCCCTGCCACATCATGTAACCATCATTATCACCAATAAAACTGGGTGGGGAAGGGTGCCTTCCTAGGTGACCACTGCTCAAAGACTGGCTGGGCATCAGCCTGCTTGTGGGAGGTAGTGAGTGACTGCTTTTGCATCACCTCCATTACTCTTTCCTTTGCTTATTAAACTGTTCTTATTTCAACCCAGGAGGGTTTTTTTGCTCTTGTCCCCATCCTGCAGGAGATGGGATGAGCAACCAAAGATGTGGGTCCTTTGCTGCTCACCAGGGTCAACCCACCACAGAAAATGACACCTATTCTAGGATATTTCTGTCAAGTATTTTCCAGAGAGAAAGTGTAAAGTACCATGGCATGGGTAATTCCCTCTGACCTGGTCCACCACATTCAAGAAAGGCAAGCTCACATGAAAGTTGGTGGCAGCTTGAGAACATTACAAATGGACAGAATCAGCTTTGGTATGCTTAGCTCAGTGAGCTGACGAAGGGAGAATACAAGAAATGTTCTTGTATTAACACCACAGATCTCACAAAGGAGTATGAATTGACCGTAACACTTAAGGAGGAAATTAAGGGCAAATTTCTAACCATTGAAACAATAAAGTTTGGGAACAGAGGGGGAACCAAATATACATGAATGCTTTATGTTTATATATGCTATAAGTTTATGCAAAGGTGGATGATGTGGTGTGCTTATTACTGGTGGTCTCATAGGATGAGCTTCTGCTATGAAGGAAGAGCACTCCAGAAAAGCCCTGCGATCAGCCCTGAAGCTTTTCTGTGCATACAGGTTTCCTCTGGCAGCAGAAAAAGCGCAGACAGAGAAGACAGGAGGGCAGACTGGTTCCTCCTAAAATGGAACTAAGGCACAGCATGGTTGCGCATGAGACCAAAGCTAGGGGCACACAGCAGACGAGGAACACCCCCAGAGGACAGACGGAGCTTACCACATTTACTGTTTGACTATAAGCCAACCCTTGGTAACTGAATGCATTTGAGGATAAAACAAAAGAAACAAGATGAAAACATTAAAATTGGAGATGATGCTGTTTAACTACCGTTGGCATCTCTGCGGTAATTCATTCCTAAATTGATTTGATGATGATTAGGTCTGTGTCTTCAACCACAAATGCTCAGAGAAGAAATCTTACCTGCATTGGAACAGGATCTTTAAGGTAATATCCTTCAACAATCTGTTCTTTTCTATAGTGCTCAATGATGTCAGCGATACTGTTCCAATAAGAAAAGGAGGATTCAAACGTTAAACAGGTTAGTTTTTCCTCTGTTTGAGAATCTGCTTTTTCATACAACCACAGAAAACTTTCTCACAAAGTTTTAATAAAATCAAGTGTTAAACATCATAATCCCATTTGTAGCAATGAGAATTTACTAATATACTGAAGTCAAGAAAGTTCACAAAACTGTATTCAGAATGTATTAACTCTAAACTCCACAAAATATTTTAATTAGTTACTTAAAATGCCAGATGAGGACACCGCTTTTTCCACATTCAAGTAGCACATGTGCATTACCAGCTCTCCAACCAGGCTGAAAATTGCTATTTCATTGGTAATAACTTCCAAAGTCCTAGAGTAACTAGGGAAGGAGAATGGGAGAGAAACCACATGTGTGGAGCAATTTACTTCTAGGAGGACAGGAACAGAAAACAGAAAAGGTTTGCAGAAGAGCTTATACAGATTATACTTAGAAATCACTGAGCTATCCTGTTAAATTAAACACTCAAACAGTAGCACTCTACAGGGAAGCATTCATTCAGATCACCAGATTCAAAATATAACTGTGTTTGGAAGGCTCAGGAGAAAAGTAGTGACAGATTGAAGCTGAAATTCGAGGCATTAGAGTTGCTCTGACTTATCTTTGCAGGTACGAAAATTTACACTAATAAAGAACATCAAAACAAACATCAACAGAAATTAATCATTTGTATGCAAAATACCCACCTAAAAAAAAGAACTACTTTAGTAGAAAACAAAAATATACTGAGCTTATCTTCTCACTTCATGCACAGTTATCTGTGTGTGTACAGATAATCAACAAGGCATACAGCAATGAAATCTTTGACCTTACAATTGGATACAGTTGTGTCCAACACAGGAAAAACATCTAACACTGTAAAACCAGTTTCAAAACCCTACAAATAAAGCCATAGCAAGACACCTTTGTTCACTTTTCTCTCTCTCATTCTAAAAGCTATGAACTCATGTATGCATAAGGAAATAATCTTTCCACAACCATCTTTGTTTTTCAGATATGTAGAATAACATGTTCTCTTTTGGTACTACATAAATCAAATATTTATTTCAATTTTTACAGAGATGCAATCTGCATATGCCGTCTTCTGCATAAAAATTTAAACTTTGCCACGCTACAGAAAACAATGACTCAGTCATTCCATTCTGCATGTTGAATAGTTACTGCCAACATCTTGTAATAAGTAAAACAGCATTATATAATTTTTCTCACTCATCAAATCAAGAATACTTTGACTGTTGATGTCTCATCTCCTCCTTCATTGACTAAAAATGCCAGCAGAAGCTAGTTCCTCAATATAAGGAGCAGTTGCCTAGTTTCTTACAATTTTGTAAAACAGATTGAAGAATAAACTCAGTTGTATCTGAAAACTTGTTTTGTAGTTAAAGAGTCCCTGTCCTGGTAGGCTAGGACTTTATGCCTTGATGAAGCAACTGGGGGCTTGGCTCTGCAGCCCTCTCTTCCCACAAGTGAACTCAATTCGGATGGTCACTTGAATATACTGCCTTACCACTACCTCAGCTCAAATGCCTAAACAAACTGAATGTTGCAAAATGGAAGACACAAGGTATATCCGGACAGAATGTGAATCTGCAAATCATCGGTTATCTAACATGCATAGCTATCTAACATCAAGGATGAAACAGACTGACCACAAAGCTTATCTAGGGGACAGGAAAATGAATCACAGCCGCCTTCAATGTCTGACAGCAACAAAAATCCTGCTTACACAAAATGCATCAAGGAACGTATGTTAAAAAAAAAGTTAAACTGTTTGATATATGGAAATAAAGATGTATCTCAATACTACATTACATTCACTTCAGTAATTTAAAAATGCTTAGCACGGGGCTTGTTAAGTTCCTCAGGTCTCAGCTACTTGGATAATTTTAAAAGGATCTCACCACAATGAGCAGTATAATTTTTTTTTAACAGCTGAAGAGTGAATCAAGAGTTATTCCAACAGCTGATAATTCAAATAACAAAGAATCCGGAAGGCAGAACTAAGCAACATCATTCTATATACTGTTAAAATACGAAGATAAAGAATTAACATTAAACTCATGTTGTTTGGCCCATCTACTGGTTGAAACAAAATTATCTTCCAACTGCCTAGCAACTTTTTCAAATTGTGCTGTCTCTCAATTTCAAGATAATGTGAAAGCTTGTTGATTCCATAAACTATTGGGCCAAGGTTTCTTATCCTCTCCTTTGACATAGAATCACTAGAAATAAAGTAGAACCCCTCGATTTACAGGGTTTTTTGAATGCTACCTGTTACGTAAGTTGACTTTTGGAAAGAAGGCAGATAGAGAAAAGAAAAGAACAGCAGAATGGACTGGTATGCTTTTCCTATCATGTTTTAAAGTCAGAACTGAAACGTTAATAAATGCTATCTTACAGAAAAACACCGTGAGAACATACAGAAGTTATTCACAGAACGGTTGAGCACAGAGGACACTTCTGGAGACCACCTAGTCCGAGCCCTCAGCTCAAAGCAGGGTCAAAAATGGCTGGTTGCTCTGGCCCTTCATCAGCCACATCCTGAGCATCTCCAAGGATGGAGACGCCATACCTTCCTGGGTAACCTCTTCCAGTGTTCAATCACCCTCATAGTAAAAGCCAAGTGCACACCTCTGGACTGAAATCTCATGACACAGATACTGAATTCACGACTATACAAGGTCTGCCTGGGACAGAGTTGATTTCCTTCATAGCAGCCCATGCAGTGCTACATTTTAGATGTGTGACTGAAACCCTGCATCAGCAGCACACCACTATTTTGTCTGCGGCTGAGCCATACTTGCAGTGTTAAGGTTTTCCTTCTTCCCCACTCTGCTTCCCCTGCACCCACCCTGCAAGCAGGAGATGGGTGGGCAAGGAGCTGGGCGCAGACATGGCAGGACAGCTGGCCTGAACTGGCCAAAGGGATATTCCCTGCCACATGATGTCATGCTCAACAGTAACAGCTCAAGAAAAGGGGGAGGAAGAGGGGGTTGTGGAAAGGCCTATGGAGGGGTGAAAATAGTAAAAGCAAATATGACAAAGCTCATGGGCCAAGGTAACGACAATTTAATAAGTGAAGGGCAGGGGCTAGGCAGCACACCACTGATGCAAAAGCAATCAGTTACCACCTCTCACAGGAGACTGAGACCATCTCGCTGAGAGCCACCTTGGAAGACAAAACATCACCCTCCAGTTTTTATTGCTGAGCATGTCTCTTTGGTCAGTTTGGTTCTCTGGAATCCAGGGAAATCCTCAACACTGTGCAGGCAACACTGTGCAAACACCTCTCCGCAAAAGCCAAATGCTCTTGTGTCAATAACAAATGCTGTGTTATTGACACTGTTTTAGCTGTAAATCTGAATCATGGCACCATACTGGCTGCTGTAAATAAAACACAACTCCACCCCAACCAGACTTCATACAGCCACCAAGAAAGTTTCGCAAATTTTTCCATTAAAATGCAGAAAGGTGATTAATGGAGTAATTTGTTACCCACAGAATAAACAAAGATCGCGGAAGTTAAATGCTTCACTGAAGTCCATGGGAAAATACTCCTTCAATAGTCAAAATAATTCCTCCAATATGTGTGCAATACAGGTACTATGTATTTGGACCCTCAAGTGGACAACTATAAGACTAGAGGTAAGTTGCCTTGCAGAGCTGATACAAAAGAATGAAACAACAAAATATGACACACTTCAAACTCAGCCTGTTGGTCATACCCATCAACAGAAGTTTTAAAGTAATTTACATACAGAGTGGTGGAAGCACATGCAAAAGGAACAGGTTTGGTGGAAAAAATAAGTCATCCTACACGACATAGAGTATGAGATTCCTGAGTTGTACCCAGGACCTCCTTGCCCATGATCACCGAGAATAAACTCTTCTGCAATACATGCAGACATACTGTTGCTTATAGAGGTTATTGTGATTCCAGTCCCATTTCTGAGTATTCAAAATGTTGGCGAAATAAACCAAACTTCCTCCATTTTTTGTTCCTTTACTATTCTTCACCTTCTTACTTTTCTATGGAAAAATCTTGGTCTACAATTTATTGACACTATAACTGTAATCAATACTCTGCAACCAAAGAGCAGATTGCTTTCATTTTATCTTTTACCCCAATTACAATTTTAAAAACTGTAGAAAAACATTAAAAATACTACTTTGTACTACAAAGGACAATAATTTTAAAGATCCTAATTCTAGCAACAGATATCAAAGGAAATACCTTGAGAACATTTATGGAAACAGCTTAATATAAAAAAAGCTTACAGTTAATAGAAACTGTCAAATAAACCCATTTAAACAAGAAGCAGCACTTCTTAAATCTGAAATTTTCACCTCAAAGGCAAACACTTCATTTTTAGAGAAGCCACAAAGACAAAACTCTGCCACCAAAAAATGCTTATAAATAGTTTCATTATCTTGCATGAACTTCTGTTTTCTGTATCTCTGTTACGGATTCAGTGCCCTGTTTGTTGTTTTTCAGCCACTTCTGATTATTCCTTACAATTAAACCACATCAGTCTTCACATATTTAAAGATTTTTCTCTCACAGTGTCCCTGTTAAATGAACTATTTATTAAGAATTAAAAAGCCCACAAAGTCATTATTCCCTCTCTCCTGTTCCTCACTTACTGTCCTCTGCAGTAGATCTTATACAGAATTTGGGCAGTTTGCATCTTCATTTTCAGGCCTTATCTTCTGTTACATACTTCATTATGTGTTTGAACTTCTAGGACGTTTACCAGCCTGCAGCACATACTAAGTTGGACTGCATGTGAGCCTAGGAGTATAACAGTAACTCTCCAAAACATGCAACAAAAATGAAGCCTTTTAAAGCTTCATTTTAAATGCATATTCTCCTTCGCACTGAGGAAGATCTCAGGTACCATACAGTGGTACCAAAATATATATATAAAAAAAATCTAAAAGCAATTTGTCATAACTTAGCGCTATTTAAAGTTACAATCTTGTTTTCTATTCAACACCACACTCTTCAGATAAATGTTATTCATATACATACATGCCTCAAGTGAATCCAACGCTGCATTTTGAAATAATCTCAATAACATACTTTATATTAACTTTCTGAAGGTATACTATATAACGCTGTAAAACCACTTAGGAATAATCAGAGTTCCACTAATTTCCTAACTAATTTGACATCACCTAGAGTGGGGGCTCCTAACCTACCATCCTCCTAATAAGCCAGGTAACTAGAGAGTGGGCAAAAGAGCATTTACCTTCATGAAAGGCTGACAGGGCAGCTAGCCTGGTTTTCAATGAGGATGTCAGGAGGCCAGACTGACTAATGTAGCAGCTATTCAAGCAGCCTGAGTGCGGGATATGCACAGGCTCATAAGGGTCAAATTGTTAACCTCACACCATCATCCATTTGAAGTCATATGAAAATGTCCACTGAACGTCTTAGTTAGGAAACCTCCTCAACATTTTCTCAGACACACCAGCTGCTGGATCTCTACCCACTCAGAAACCAAGCTGGAAGTGAGACAAATTTTCTATTGGGATGAAGAATACCCTGGTTCTAGGTGAGCAAGTTTGGAAAAGTGCTGATTTTGTGAGGCAGGCAACGGCCTCCGTTAAAAGATGGGGCAAGTTTTCACAACTGAAGTCTTGCATCTACAACAACTCTAAAAACAAGATTATCAAGGATTAAGCCGTGTTGATAGCTTCTCCCACAAAAGGGGAAACATATCTCTTGCTATTTCTTATTATTTTTGCAGAAGTTACTGTATTTTTGTACAACTCACAGAACAAATGCATCCCAGGTTTGGTCATTCTAAATGAAGCCATCTGTACTCCTGACCCAAGTATCATGCACACATTACAACGCAATTTAATGACTTTTTCCAACATTGAAGGTATTTTTCCCTCTTTCTTGTAAATACCCATTTCTGTTATTCGAAAACCCTACTGAACGTCTTAGATCAAATTAACATTTTTATTTTCCCTTTTCAAATAGACAAGAATACAAATAGTAGCTTCCAAGACAACAGAGCATTCTCTTAATTACAGATCCACAATTTATCGATCCACATGATCCATGCTATCCACAATTAATAGTCTGGAGAAACTGCTTTGCTGAAGGACAACAAATACTTCAAAGACAACAAGCCACACTTAGGCTGCTGCAAGCTTTAAGAACTTGATCAGTTACAACTACTAAGCAACTTTGGGAAAATGTTTAGTATACCATTCAGAAAACTACAGTCTTAAAATCATAGCAGTAAACAGTTATCAGAAGCAAGTTACACAAATTCTTCTCGCATGTATAAAACATGCACAATTCCTTCTACCATCAAAACTTACCTATTATAGTATCTGCCTCCCATCATAAACTGATTGTTTGATGTTGGACATATTTTAAAACGCTGAATATTTTCACTGGTCCGAAAATAAAGTGAATAATCACCAGGTGTATTATCTGAAGGCCTCACCAGAAAACTGCACACCTGACCAACTGAAAAGATACCATAACAGCGTTACTTTTCTTAGCATTATATGTAAGACCTTATCAAATCTATTCCCACATAAATTAGCAAGAATTGCACACTTGAAGAAATACAAAGTCTATTAGGTAAGTTCCAACAGTTATCTCAAACTAGATAAACTAGTACTGAACTGCCGAAATTAATGCAAAATGGTTTAGCTGTAGCTGGCAACCTAGCCCCATCTTTGCCACTTCTTTACAACAGCATACAAAAAAAAAAAAAGTTTGACACGTTTTCAAAAATTCACAATTTCTTTTCTAGCATTTGAAGTATGCTGTTCAACAATATGGGTCACAAATCTTCATTTAAGGAAATATTTGTTCTCTTAAAGGGCTAAAAAAGCTTGTTACTATATTTTCCTTTAAGTATATAGAAGGATATTCTCCACAGCATCTTGATGAACGTATCTATCACTGAAATGATTTATTACACATTGATTAAAAAATTACTTCAACCAAAAATTATTAAAATGACTGTATTTGAGAACATACTCAATACTCATATTTTCTTCCAATGTAGTATTCTAACAAGTTAACAACCATAGGGGTTGGTCAGATTAAGACACTCATGTATGTTCACGCATAAAAGGAAGTTTTGCCACAGTTTAATATGAATAGGATCAGTTTGTGCCATTATATTACCACTGTATTTCAATCAGAAATACAAATACCTGTCATCAGCAAATTGTAAGCCTCTTGTTTGGAGATCTTCCCATGGAACCATCTTAACAAAGATGAAGAGAAAAATTAGAAAGCAAGACTACCAGCTCTCTTTTTTGGCTGTGGTGACATCCAAGGCTCTGGCACCTATGAATTGATCTTTATTTAAAAAGACCTAATACATATAGATGAGATAATCAATGATTATGCTACTTAATGATTCTGTTCCACCAACAGCACGAAAAACCTAACATCAACAGGTATACAAATACATTAATTTCAATAAAAATGTCCCAACAACTTGGAGTTGGTGTTCAAATACAACTGTGTTTAGAGATTAAAATAAATTGTCTAAATGGTAGATAATTTGACAGGCATTATTTAAAGTCAGTCTCCTACAGCAATTTACTAGAATCATGAAATCCAAAGCTCAAACAAGGAGGTTAAACGCTACGGAAAAACTCAAACTGAATTTTGCTGTGGAAGTAAAACCTAGCTTTGTTAGGCTATTGAATACTAACTGCTTTGATCTCACACCTTGTTCCTTCCCAGAGTCCTGTGTCAGAGTAGTGTCCTAAAAAAGTTCAGCAGCCTCTGTCCAGTCTCAGCCTGATACTTAGGACTATATACAGAACAGCTTGACACGCTACAACTAAATAGCTTGTTCTGTACCTTTAAAGTAAAGCTAAAAAGTATGGCCTTTTTATGTATCAGAAAAGAGCTCTACTTCTGACTTTCTTTCTATACTACCTTTAGAGTACAATTTCTGGCTGCTGGGATGTTCGAAGGAATCACTAGTCTCCCCAGGATCCTTTCGAGTGGCACAAATAACTGTGGACAGCTAGTATCAAAACTCCAAGCATCTGTTACAAACTACTTTGCAAATGAATAAATACAAAATCCTACATTTGAAGGCATACCGTTTGTCTAGCAGAACACTACCAAACAGTAAACAAACAACAAATACACCAGTGATTTTCTTTCTCCTATAAAGAAATACCTTCTCCACCCGTCAGCCTCTTGGACACCACACACTGGGCAACAGAGAACAGGCAGCAGGTGCAAATATGGCAAACAAACAGGACAGATGAAATAAGCTACTAGAAATTTTTTGGAACTTTCATTTGCCACTCATCATTACTACTAAAAATAATATATCAGCAGCTTGACATACCACTACATTGATTCTAAATTGTATTCAATATTTTAAAATTCTTAAGTATTTAAGCAAACAGAACAAATCTTGTAGTCCTCTGGTTTTCTCTTTAAAGCTTAGGAGTTCTTACATGAAGCTAACAGAGACAAGCTCTATCACACTCTGTTTTGTAATGGTACTTTGCTCTCTCTCCAGCATTTAGAGTTGCGCAGATCTGAAAAAAAGTTACCTCGAAAGCAAAAAATATCTTCAAGAAATACTCCATTGTGCATATTTTGGCTGAAAATTATCATACAGGCACTCATCTAAGGTTTCAACACTGCAAAACCCATTACAATAGGCATACCTCCTATCACAGGACTCTTTCATGTTAATTATCCATGTATCTTCAGCAGCTAGTACAGTCAAAAAGTCTCGAGATGAAAAAATAAATCTCTCTGGTTCACCTTCCCAAAAGCTGGGAAACCCCATACAAACAGTTATGATTGCTTTTAATAACAAAACAAAAATCCTTACATTTTGCCTTCATGTGGATCTTCTTCTCTTCCCTAATGAGAAAATTAACATATTAAGTGCATGACAAGAGTACAGCTCAGTTTTTTTAAAAAAATAAAACTTCATGGGTTAAGACCTTCTGTAGAAAAAACATTAAGTAGTCTGAGACATTTTTGAACTAAGGGGTTTATTGCAGCTCTATAAAAAGAAGTTTTCCTCTTTGTTTACTAAGTGGAAATTCAGCCAAAATATGTTATTTCAGAGGATTGCTTCTGTCATGTTTCAAGTCCTTCTTCAGAGGCAGTATCTTTTTAAAATCCCAGCTTTCCTAAGGTTAACTTCACCACTGATGTATTAGTCTACAGTTCAACAGTCTAGTACTGCCACTTCAATTTAGCACTGATATCCTGACAGATCTGTGAGGATCTGTAGGTAACATCTGCAGGTAACACTGCTATTAGCAAAACAGACGTACTCTGCAGGAAAACACTATCAAAAATATTTGGTAATACTGGACTCCAAAACAATGCTGAGCTTGTTGAATTATTTTTTTTTTTCCTTTTGAAGTATATTAAACCATCTGTTCCCCTAAAACAACTGAATTATCTGCAGGTCATCTCGTTAGATTCCTGAGCCCACACAAGCCCTTGTAGGTATAACTAACTCATCAATACATTCATAACAGTTCATCCTTAAGAGAAAGATCTACCACAAGGCAAAATTACATTCTGTACAGTTTGTGAACGTTTCATGGCAAATATAAAGACATGAAATTAAATGCGTAGCAGATTCTTCACCAGGACAGCTGAGTTTAGGAAACTGCCTAGTAAGTTTAGAGTACCATTCATTTGTACTTCTCTTTGGACAATATGTGAATAAGCACTTTTTTTGATACTGAATTAGGCTTAAAGGTTTGTTATACTATTTCAAAATTAGGAGATCCAATTACTAGGTTCAGAAAAGTACACAACTAGAAAACAGGCAACTAAATGTCATTAGTTTTGGTTTATTCCAATATTATTTTACCCCCAGAATGTTATTCATTTAAGAAATTACAATATAAAAATTACTTACCACTTCTTCTACCAGGTCTTCTACAATAAGACCTTGCTCATCTGTCCGGAGGTTTGTAACCCACATCCAGCCATCTTCCAATTCATTATGGACAATAAACATGTCTCCTTTAAGGAAACTGAATAGGATTACAGCAAGATTTAAATCAGGGATACAATTGTAATACAAAGTTTAATGAATACAATGAACTCTTAAGTAAAATTGCTGCAAAATATTTGAGAAAACCTGTTTGTGAAAAATGTATGAATAACACAAGCACATCATGTATAATTTTCCTCAGTTAAGTAGCTACTATCTAAGTATTTATGCTTTTAATTTACATTTAGCATCTAACACAGGGTTCATTTCTGTCAACTTTGAAGTGTGCTAAGGACATATAAAATAACACCACAACAATATTAAAAGATACTAATGTTCTTTTCTCAAGAGGGATCAAATACTAAACACAATTAAAATAACCAGAGATACCATTAATAGTCCATTAATTAATAATACCATTAATAGATGAAAAGAAAATAATACTCTTTTCATCAAAAACTAATCTCATATAATGAAAGCCTTATCTATTCTTTATGTTCCCACACACGAAGCCAAGTGTTACAAAGAGAGTACAGAACAGTTACCAGAGAAGCTATGCAATTTGCTACAAGAAAAGCATAAATAAGAAGCATTAACATGTCTAAGGGAGTTTGCTTTCTGGAAGGCTTGTAGAAGTTACTCCTTAAAGTGTTATCCCAAACTCAGGTCACATGAAAACCTTTCACTATAGCACAGCAAGACTTCTCAATCAAGTCTGATGATGTATCAGGGTACAGGAAATAGTAATAAAGTATTGAAGGTCATTAACTACTATTTGAGTCCAAAGCTACATAGCAAATTTCTATGACATTTCTCTCATTTAAGTATCAGACTAACAGAAAAGGCATTAACTCAAGCACAAAGCAAACAGCAAGAATTAAAGGACAAAACCCAGCAAACCATTATTGAAAACACAGAATAAATTCAGCTGCTAATGAACCTAAACCCTAAGAATGGGTGACATACAGCAAGAGCACCCTCCATCAGCTCTATCACGAAGAACTATAAATTATGGTGTATATATACACACATATATATACATACACATATGGACGGGGCTTGGAGCAACTTGGTCTAGTGGAAGGTGTTCCTGCCCATGGCAGGGGAGTTGGAACGAGGTGATCTTTGGGGTCCCTTCCAACCCAAACCGTTCTATCAACTCAGTAATTTTTTAAGATCTTAAAAAGTAAGAGGTATTACAAATTGAAAAGTATCATTTGTTCAATACAGACTCTTTCAAAAAAGGAGGTAGTAAGAGGGGAAGAGAGAAGCATTTTTGCTCCATTTTGTGGACAGAGAAGAGAACCTGGAAAAAATAGTCATCAAGTCTCCAAGCACAGGTAAGAAAATGAATACTAGAACATTATAAAGGCAAAGCTTTTTTACATTGCTCCTTTTTTCTTATTTCAAAGCAGGCATTAAATACACTGTTCTTCCATTTACGAGTAGTCCAGGCTCACATACTCTTTCTAGTGGTTAGAATTGGTTTGGCTTGAACTGTTTATCTGCCATTAGTTAGTTCTGTGGTAGTTAAGGGGAAAAAAGCCTAGCATATTCATTTCACACATTCACATGAGGCATTCTGCATTGAATTCTTCCATACACAGACTTACACTCTTGGGAGAAAAATGTTGGGCTTTATAAAACATACTCCCAAACTATACTACTAATTTTACTTCTATAAACTTAATGTAACTTGCCTTATACTTAATACAAACAAATATACTGAGAATAAAAATCTTATTGCTATTTCCACAAAAAACCCACCAAAAACCAAAGAAGCATCATCCTTTAACCTGTGTTAAGATGCAACTGGGCAGTATTTGCATAGGAATGCATACTTCAATCATCAGTATTTATAAATACTCTTGAAAATTTCACAACTGCTACTATTATTAAAACGTACCTTATTTCATCAGTTTCTGGCACTTTGGTGTAAGGTAGAATCGCTCGAACTCTCCTTCTGTCCTCCACAGGCTACAATTTAAGAAAAGTGAGCAAAGTTAGTACTTTCCCCTGTTCGCAGTGTAGAATTCTTCTCCCCAGTGTTATGCTATTCTGAGGCAAAGGGCTGGTAACAGTCATTTACATCTCCCTTGCCAGTTTTAAATTTTCAAAGATGAAAACCACGAAGAGCCAGAAAAACATAATTCATACAGTTAGCTACAAGAGCTCTCGCTTTGTTTCATCTCCTAGCATAACAGATAATGTATATTTATCATCTTCAAAATGAATTGCTAGTAAGATGATTCCCATAAAAATATACTTTTAAACTTTCTTCCATTTACAGTGGAAATTTCCAGAAGTTTAACATTCAGAAACATCATTATTTAGGCTTGGGATTTTGTTAGGGGTGGCAGAATTATGCAGTGTTTTGTTTCATTTTGATTACTTATATTGTTCTAAGGATGAGCATGTGAAAGAAGCCCCATTTTCAGAAACTTTGGTTATCTCCAGGATGCATATTTTGAAACTGTTGTTAGATAGGCAAAATATCACAAAACACTAAGCGTTACATTACAATGGTGCTCTTTACTAGCCAAGAACTGCACATTTTCTCGTTTATCTCTGTTTTGTAATTAGTATCCTACAAGTTAAACTATAACTAGCACACAATGTTTCCCACATTTTGCACACGTTAAATTAATCCATTGGTCAAATTCACTCTGGCAAGAAAATGACTAAGCATGCTATTTCCCTCTGTTCAAGCAAATCCTGAAATCATTTTCTACTATTCTGTGCCAGCAATGAACTGTAATGTGTAATGGCACTGTGCAGCATCCCACAGGAGCAGAGAGGGACAAGTACATATGGGTGTTGCGATCAGAGGTGCACTTCTGAGGTGAATTTCCCACTGCACTTTGGTTTATATCCCGGACCAATCTCAGAGTGCAGACCTGACTACTTTCCAATCACTCCAGCCTGGAGCCTTCCCCTTGCCCATCCACTGCCAGCAGGTAGCCAAGCTCCATGTGGCTAGTGTGGTGGCCACCAAAAGCAATCTCCCATCCCCAAAATCTGTCACTTCCTCAGCACTGTTTTATCCTGTTACAGTGTTATTTCTTACAGATGTAGATAGCTTAGGTAGCTATTATGAAGACTCCTCGTGGTTACAAATGCATACACTATAGAGACTGTAATGCTTTCACCATAGAATCAAAGCAGGGTATGAAGTTTCGACAAGACATACCTCACACAAAATTTTTTTAAAACATTCCCAGAGTACCTATTTAATGCAAAATACGGGCCATGCAATATTACATCTTTTGTTCTTATAAAAGCATATCTGTACTTAGAGAAATACACTAAGGGATGCAAAAAATACTTTCAAGCATCTCAATTTAAATCCACTCATCTGTCAAGAGAAAAGCACATCATAATTCTTCAGCAAACAACTTATTTTCTGTTAGGATAACATAGATCCAGTGAGATGTCAAATATAACCACACTTCTTTCACTCATGCCACTTCATTCAGCAACTGATGACATCCACCTGGCCTTGTGCAAAGCATTTGACACTGTCTCACATACCATTCTTCTCTCTAAACTGGAGACACACAGATTTGATGGATGGACTACTTGCATAAGGAATTGGCTGGATGGTTGCACTCAAAAGAGTTGCAGTTAAAGGCTCAACGTCCAGCTGCAGACCAGTAACAAGCGGGGTTCCGCAGGGGTTGGTACTGGGACTGGTGTGGTTTAACATCTTTGTTATGGACATGGACAGTGAGATTTAGAGCACCCGCAGCAAGTTTGCTGATGACACCAAGCCGTGTGGTGCGGCTGACAGGCTGAAGGGAAGGGATGCTGTCCAGAGGGACCTGGGCAGGCTTGAGAGGTGGGCGCGTGCGAACCTCGTGAAGTTCAGCAAGGCCAGGTGCAAGGTCCTGCACGTGGGTCGGGGCAGCCCCCAGTATCAGTACAGGCTGGGCAGAGGATGGACTGAGAGCAGATCTGTAGAGAAGGACTTGGGCTGCTGGTGGATGAGAAGCTCAACACGGCCAGACAATGTGTTTGCAGCCCCAAAAGCCAGCTGTACCCCGGGCTGCCTCGAAAGCAGCATGGCCAGCAGGTCAAGGGGGGGATCCTCCCCCTCTGCTCCGCTCTCATGAGACCCCCCTGCAGTACCGCCTTCAGCTCCAGGCGCCCAACACAGGAAGGGCATGGGCCTGTTGGAGCGAGTCCAGAGGAGGGACACGAAGATGACCAGAGGGCTGGAGCACCTCTCCTGTGCAGACAGGCTGAGAGAGCTGGGGTGGTTCAGCCTGGAGAAGAGAAGGCTCCAGGGAGACCTTACAGCACCTGCCAGCACCTAAAGGTGAAGCACCTAAAGGGAAGCTGGAGAGGGACTTTTTACCAGGGCAAGCAGTGACAGGACAAGGGGGGATGGCTGTAATCAGAAAGAGGGAGAGTTAGATGAGATATTAGGAAGAAATTCTCCCCTGTGAGGGCGGCGAGACGCTGGCCCAGGCTGCCCAGAGCAGCTGTGGGTGCCCCAGCCCTGGCAGCGCCCAGGGCCAGGCTGGACGGGGCTGGGAGCAGCCTGGGCTGGGGGGAGGGGGCCCTGCCCGGGGCAGGGGGGTGGGAACTAAAGGGTCTTTAAGGTCCCTTCAAACCTGAAACATTCTATGATTACTTACAATGCTATTACTA
The DNA here is from genome assembly GCF_023638135.1 of Falco biarmicus. NCBI lineage: Eukaryota > Metazoa > Chordata > Aves > Falconiformes > Falconidae > Falco > Falco biarmicus. Next base: position 4,242,855 of record NC_079311.1, on the reverse strand, counting down.
CATTTGGAGATAGCTGCAACACCTGACATACAGCTTTCTCATTACACATTTTTATCACATAGCAATAATTATTTTTTTGTAATTATTACTTTGTATCAGTAAGAATGCATTTTTATATTCCTTATATTACAACATATGCTGAGCCTGTGCAGAACTACACGAAACTTTCTGCAATCCTTTTTGCAAAGAAAACTGCTGGTTAAAGTTACTAACATTCAAGTAAATGACATTTAAAAATTTTACTACTTGCCTCTGGAGGTGCTACTGGAAATAAGAGCTTTTCTCCTTTCAGCAAACAGGACACATGACTATAATAACCGATTAGGTCTGAGAGTGAAGCAAAACGACGTCCACCAATGTAATAGTCTCCACACATGGCAATAATCCTGTTAATAAAAATAAGAATCTTGATATAAAGAAAACTTTTTCTACTGAATTATTTATTGGCATTTTTTTAAGAAAAAGTAAATTAGAATAATGTTTAATTTTTAAAGCGGTATCTACATTCAGCAAAATGCAGTATTACAAGCTCTCTATAAATATGTAACTACATCTTAGCTAATGACATATTTCATTAAAAACTGCAGACATGTATTGCATGATACAGCAGTATTTTAAGACTCTAAAGGAAGTGCTGATTCACAAAAAAAGCAAGTTCATTTGTCAGAACTATGAAATGAAATTAAAACAGGAAAATGCAATTGTGGGTGTCCTGAAAAACTAAAATAATGCACTAACAGACACAACAGCATTATTACTTGTATCATCCAAGATATACACCTTTCATGACAGGCTTATATGAATTTAACAACCCCAACCATTTAATTGCCAAGAAACTTATCCTTCATCCCAAATGAAGACACTATTTATTGGTTTCTTCCAATTTTACTCTTTTTCTTTAGCAGGTCATTATTCTGATACATTCCTCCCAAAAAGTCTTCCTTCACAGTCATTTCTTCATACTAAATTATTTCTCCCAAACAGCGATGTAACATGCATACAAAGATCAATCCTCAGAGATTGAATTTTTTAAGCACACAGCACTGCAAGGGTAGCCAGTGAACAATTTTTTGTAAATAAGGTAAACAAACTTTAAGGACATAGGCTAAATCTTTTGGAATATTTTCTTTTAAGATTCCTTGGTAAATCATTTCATAGACATTAAGTTCTAAATGAAATTTAGTGTTTCCGATTATTACCTCAACAAGCTTAAATGAAACCTTTCCTCAGAACATTGAGCTAGCAAACACAGAAAGACTTTTGTAACCAAAGAAAATTCTGAAGGAGAAGATTAAAAGGTAAATATTTTCCTTCAAAGTTTTTGCATGACTGGCTCACCAAAAAAGGTAACACTTCAGTGAAAGAAGACTTCATTTTGACAGATTCATATGGTACAAATCAATGATATGCTGCATGAGCACATATGTCTGTATGGAGCTTTCAACAGGCACCAACAGAATTAAAAGAGCTTAAGAAACTTTCACCTAAAACACTGGGGTTTCAGTTGCACAGAAATCTAAGGAAAGTTTAATGCAAAAAATGAGGGACATCTTTAGCAATGAAGTTCCAGGCATTGCTGATAGGCTGCAACTGGCAAAGATCAAGCTTTGGTGGAAACAGCATTTCTACTTTGTGGAACATAGGAGACCTGTCCCTATATTTGCTTGGAATTTAGGGCTGCCATTCTTGAGGTTGACAATGTTCTCGAGTGTAACAGTTGCCTATATAATCACAAACAAAAATATGTATTTGGCAGTCAAAGAACGAAACTGTAAACATGTCCAGTCTCTGAAGAACAAACACTATTAACTTAAATTAATTCCCTCTGGTTATTTATCTCTATGTGTTCCATGGATCTCAGAATGAAAGATGCTTTAAGGTTTGAAAATATCGTAAGGACCTTTTCCTTAGCAAATCAGAAATCATTAGACTATTTTCTACCTGAGATGCCAGAAACACACTTATGCTAGGCATGAACCAATAGTCAATTGTCCGATACTGGCTTCAAAGGAGAAGTTATTAAAAATTGACCCAGGACTCTAAAACAGCACTGGAAACCCAAGTATTAGCACAATTTACTTGTCTGTTACTGCTACACAGTAGCCAGTTCCCAAACAAGTATCAGTATAGCTGAGAAGCTGAAATTGATAGCTCAGGTGGCAAGATGCAAACATGAGATACTATTTGTGTGCTATATTGTCTGCACTTAATTATGCCTTCATGTCAATGGGAGATCAGGACCTCTCAACCACATATCATCACACATCAGATGCAACCAAAAAGTCCCTACATTTGCAAACCATGCACGCAGTGGCTCATACGTTGGTATTCTGGATAACTCTCACTTTCAGAAGTTGAAGAATTTGCTTTGAATTTGTTTGTTGCTACCAAAACAACTGACATAGATATCATTTACTGCTGAAGAGACATTTGCTCTCCTATTTTGTAAAGATCAACATTACACTGCAGCACTCCACTTGCTGATTAACCTTCAAGCTCTTCTCAGAATACATCTGATTCAACATAAGAACAAATGAACTTACTGACGTACACAGTCTGGCAATGGTAAAATAATCCTAGTTATGACTTTGGATACAACTGTTTGTATTTAGAACAACTAATTCTAATACACGCTGAAAGCTGTTTCCAGCAAGCCTTCGGATTATTAAATACATTATCTCTTTGTTTCTTCTTAGTTTTTTGGGGTTTTTTGGGTTTTTTTGGTGTTGGTTTGTTTTTTGGTTTTGGGGGGTTTTTTTCTGGGGGGTGGGGGGCAGTGCCACTCAACATTAAGGATGCAACCACATATACTAGCACTTTAAGTATGTCCTGTGAGCTGCAATGGCTACTATGGAACAGACTCAAAACAATCTCCTTGACTGACCAATGAAACCTGCATGTTTCTTTAAGTCTATTCACAACCACTTTAGACAGGCTTCTCTATCCAGATGTTGTTGGTTTCCTCACATTTCTGTTCTTTAGCCTAGAAAGTAATTTTTAAGCAGCATATTTTAAAACAAACACAAGTAAAAAGCTGTACCATGCAAAAATAAAGTCAAAAATATTCAACTGTCAAACGATGATTGTTTTCTGTTTGTACTCTATTATGTTCTAAACTCCAAAATAAATAATTACAGTATTTTAAAATAAATCATTTAATTCTCACCTAAAATGATTGACATTTGTTTTACTAAGGAATGAAAGCACAAATGAACCTGGTCTCCGATCACTCTCTCGAATAAGGTAACTCCCAGGTTTTCCTGCTTGTCTAAGACGTTCTTCCGCAATTGTTCTGTCGAGTTTTCCATGATACCACCTGAAAGAAAGTAACAATGAGCATCCTTACAACTTAATGTTTTTGTTTATTCTCACAGAATAGATCTATGAGACTAACAAAAGCTTTCAGTCAAAACTGATGTAACTCCTAACCTTTGTTTCAGTTATCCCATCTTCACATGTTCAACCTCCCAGTTTACTTATTTCCAATAAACAGTATTTCTAAGACAGCATGATTTTTCTGCTTCTCCCAACAAACCACCTCCCCAGGGGACGGAAGGTCTATACGTATCATCAGCTTTTCTATCCTTCCTAGTTTGCCTATTTTAAACAAACAGAAACAGAGGTGAGTGATCTGACTCAGAAGACTGTTGGATTTTAAGCCCACATGAACTTCAGTTCTTGAGAAGTTAATTGTAACAACCTGCTTCTCAGCTGACACAGACTGCTGTAGCAAAGCCTGCACTGAATTGGAGTGACAGCAGCCACCAGACCACCATCCAACCCCAAAACATTCTTTCCTAATCACAATGGGTATCCCATCAATTAAAAACAATATGACAAAGGAACACTTCAGTCTAAAGTAAAGGTTAGACTGTTACCATTGAAGCATTCACTCACCTTACCTCTGTTTATTTACACAGCTTTTGTTAGAACACTCATTTTATTTCAAATGATCAAGTATTAGGTTTTAAAGGAAAAAAAGGCAGCAACAGAGTGCACCATTCAATAGAAAGCCAAGCATTGTTCTCATCACCTTCACAAAGCCACAGCATGTTCCAGAGCTACATGCTGTAACAATTCATTAGCTCTACACCCATCAACTAACTGTGCTTATTTCAACCTTTGATTTCTACACTTGAGAAAACATCAGCTCCCATACAGCCACTGTTTTAGACAATTTAAATCCTTTACCTCTTCACACCATTTGCCTTTTAGTTCTAATAGTTCACACATCTTGTAAGAGTCACAAAAATGCAATTTGGAAGAGATATGTAAATGACCGAGCGAATATATGCACACATACCAAAAATTACACAGATTACAGTTCAAAAAAAACCCCAAACAACCCAAAACCAGAAAGACCGGGCTGTTGATAAAATCTGAAGCATTTTAGACCAGAAGCTTTTCTTCTCTATGAACTAGAAGCAAAAGTTTTGAGAGCTTTTATCAGAATGAAAATCAGACTAAACTGATAAACATGTATACCAGCAGAAGCAGCACCAGCACAGATACTGTTTACCCTGGCAAAGCCGTGTGCTTGCTAGTATAGCTCTCCTTTGCTTCTCTTCCTCATCCTGATCAAAACAAGTTAAACCAGAAAAAGCCCTGTTATGTCTGTACAACATACAGCACTTTTAGCAAGATCCTGTCTCATCCCATTCCAGAGCAAGGCAGCCTCACAGACAGAAACTTGCTGCTTAAACATGGCATGCAAAAAAAGAGTATCACGCTACCCCTACCAGGATAATCCTTTAGGAAGTGAAACAAAATCAAGATCGTCTATTTTGACATACCTAGGATGAAATATCCTGCTTGTGAGTGTGCACAGCATGGCTGAAACCCGAGTTCGTTCATTCCCAGCACATGTCACAACTGGGCTTTGCTGTTATGGACAGGCCGACTTTGACAAAGTAAGAAACTCCCCAGAGACCCAAGAAACTTTCCTAATGAAGAAATTCTTTGAAACCAACATTCCATGAAGCCTATTTTAAACTAACAATAGGTTCACTAAGCTTTTATTTGTTCCTATTTATCACCCACTTGAGAAAAATAATCTTAACTCTATTGAGAGACACACTGCATTGCAATGCCAAACTCAAAATGGGGAAGGTCAGAGTGTTAATAAGAATGCAAATTACTGAGAAAAAAATACACTAGGAAAACAAAAATACCCAATTACTTGCAAACAAACCATTCAACTTTTCTGTTAAGGGATCAGGATTTCTTGCAATAACAACACAAACTTTGGTGCTTCAGTTTTAAGACCACAAGCTTTGAACAAAGAGGACACCCTCTGTGCCAGTGACAGCGAAATATTCGTGTGCGTGTGTGTACAGACATATATATATACACACAGACACACACATATCCCACATATTGGAGATCACTTCCTTAAATGCTGAACAAGCTATAGCTATATTCTCACCCATTCAAGAGTTTCATATCAAGCCTAATTGAAGACGTATATTACCTGGTAAAGTATAAACAGGGTTAAAAATTATTTGCTCTACCATTTCAGAAAAGATTTGTTTTCTGAAACAAAAGTATCTAGTTAACTTCAAAGTGCAATTAAATTCAGTGTCACTGAGCACATACTTGAAATATTAACAGCTGATAGAAAATAATACTGAGTTTTACAGCTTACTATGCACTAGTGCCATGCACAGTTACTCTGTATCACTAGATACAGAAATAAGTATCAACACCGAATTTAACTACCAACCGACAGGAAGATACAAATGGCAGCAAAGCAGTCAATATTGGGCAATGACAGCAGAAAACAGCTCAAGTAGTATCCTCAGGAAGCCCCTGCAGATAGTACGCATCTTTAAAAAACAGGATACACACTTAATTAAGTACAAGCTCTAAGACATCATCAGAGTATGCAAAATGCTTGTCGAGAAATAACTGTGCTTTTCCAGAGAGCAGTTTGGTAACTAGACCAAACTTTTTCAAGCACTATTTCAAACATTGGAACCACTTTTTTCAAGCAATATACAGTATAACACTGTTGAAGGACTTCATTGTTAGAAGTGCACATCTTATATTTCATCCAGCTATCACCTGGTCTCACTATTATAAGAAGATACACTTGTGTCATCATCTTCAAGTAGTTTGACAGCAAATAGTAAAGACTACTTTACAAAAATGCTGTACTCAGTCTGATTTAAGGATGTCAAGTGCACAATTAAGAAGTGGCATTATTTAAAAAAAAAAAATACTTCTGTTGAAAGGTTGTGGGATTTTTTTTCCTTTGAAATACATCCATATAGATCTATGATGTGAATACTGGGTAATATACTGAGCACAAATTCATACGGGTTATGTTAAGATCTCTTACGCTGTATTATCATTTATAAAGGAAGATCTATCCAACGTTATCCAAAGAAAAGTGCAACAGGAACAACTAAACTACAGAACCTGCCCTACTCATCATAATTTCATCAGAGAATAAAGAATGCGGAATACTGAAGGACAGGACCAGGCTATCATCAATTCTGAAATAAAATAAATCCCAGATCTTCTGGCTTTAACCCTCAGTCAGGTATTTCTATGATGCCCGAGTCTGGCGTTTCTGAAAAAGTGTATCAGAAGAAACCACCTCTCTCTCTTCAGAAGCTGTGCACCATTTCAAGTTTTATAGGTCAAGGTAACAACTTCAGCATTTTGCAGGCGTAACAGATGCAAGTTTAATGTGGTCACAGTCAGAAGCAATGCTTAACCAGACCTCTTGATTTACATCAAATACAGTGTCTGAACACACATAAAAGGGAGTCCTACCTACAGTGCACTACGAGTCTCATGAAAGGAGTTAAGCTTTGGATAGGAAGGTATGAAATAAAAAAGCCTGCCTAGCTGCTTGTAAATATAAAATTGTCCCTGTGGCTGTGACTTAACAAATGCATGCACTCAAAACCATAACTCGCTACCACTTAGATACATATCCTCTATCATTGCCAAAGACAATATCCTTATCATTTCTCATCAGTCACCTCTGCTTGCTTGCCTAGTCAGACCTAGGAACACTTCTGTATTTATAACATTAACTTTGCAACTTTTTAAAATGCAGACAATCCACCATTTTCACAGTGTTTTGAGCAAACATAATTAAATGACATTCTGAATCAGTGCTAGTGCCCTGACAATACAATAGCTATTATGAAATGCATTAAAAGAGAAGATGCAAGTATCCTTGCAACAGAATGTTATGGAGTAGTTAAACAAATGTCTTACCAGCTATAGATCACAATTTAGGTGGTTGGTTCCATGACCACCCATTTAACTGCTGTAACAAACTTGTAAAACGGCTCTTTATTTTGCTTCTAAGAGAATACCAATAATAGAGTTCTATGTTTCACAAAGCAGTCAGAAGCTACACAAGAATATTATCTCATCTGCCAGTTTAAATCAAAACCACGTTCAAAACTCCAACCCTATGGTATCACAATCTTAATTACAGCAAACAGCAGAACGCAGACACAGTAACACCACAAACAGCTCATACATCCACACAAGTGACATACAGCTGTGCAGAAGAATGGTCCCCTACACTACAGCCACAGCCACGTCATGTGGCTGACAGCCATAAGCCAAGTCATAAAACTCATTAAATGAGTTGCAGTGCAGTTAGAGCTGCTACCTCTGGCCTGCAAGCAAGAGCGCCTTGATTTTCCTTGGCTCCATGGAAGATGCTGCGTACCAGACATACAGTCACACCAGCCTCATCAGGCCTAGCCAGCAATTTCTACTGTGGGCAGGAACACAACTACGCTGCATCGCTTCAGCAAGCTCATGGTACAGTAACAGGACTTCTGGCCCCCAACGTGGGACACACCGCAAGGTCCATGCAAGGCACGGGCTGTTCACAAAGAGGTAGCAGATGGTGAATGTACCATCTGGAAGGAGGCAGCTGCTATTGTGTGTGTAAGCATGTCACATTGTTCAACCAAAACCTTTTATTTACATATTTCCTTTTTTCATGTGGGAAAAGCAAATATTACAAAGCTTTGTTGTTCTATAGAAGGATTCTGCTGGTACAGTATACTGCAGTTTTTACTTAGGAACACAGTAGGTTTGGGAGGAGGGAATGTAGGAGAAAGTACTGAAGGGGAGTAAAAGTGTTTCTCAGCAACCTAGAACAAAAATGTAGATGTTGATAATAGCTGCAGACCTCCCTATTTCCATCTAGAAAAAGCTATGGTGCACAGGAAAAAAAAAAAAAAAAAAAAAAAAAAGAGTCAAACGCCACATCCACTTCACTCAAAGCTCTTGTTAGCCATACTCTGCTGCTTCAACAAAACCCATAAAGCAAACAGAGAACTTCTAGGAGTCACGGTCAGTGCTCCCCTCCCATCAATTCAGTCACTGCCTTAGTACCTTTCACACATTACAGATTCGTGTTACCACCGCCTGAGACTATGTGAGCTCTGTTCCTATTAGAAGTGAAAGAGAGCAAAGCTGATTGTCTTGAACTGGGAAAATCCTCAATTTCAAAGGGCGCACAGAAATCTCAAGTACAGTTTCATGAACACAGAGGGGAAAAAAAAGCCACAACAAAGTATCCTGTTATTATTTGTTTCTTCTTAACCTGTTAACACCAACCAGCACCCCCCCAAGCTTTCCATCTAAAGACTTCTATTTCATTCAAGTTTCATTTCAGTCCTACAGTTTCTCTCAGCCTCAAAAGACATTCTTAGTTTTACCATTTTTATGCTGACTCTGCCTTTTAATACTTTATGCCCCATCTCTGTCAGATTTGTAAGGCTGCATTACTTCCTTCATGTACATTATTTGTAGAGATTAAATCAAGGTCAGTTTCACAGAGACTTCACTAAATTTAGATCCTTCTTCTGTCTTGTTAGTTACTGTTCAGTAGTTACCAATTTCTGACCACCTCCTTGCAGTTCTCCACATCACAAAACTTCCTGCCAGAAAAAGCTCTTTGCAAATATGTATCAACTATGATACTGGATGCACCTTTAAGATAATGAAACAAGAGCTGGAACAAACTTGAAGCCAAGTTAAGTGTTCTGCATCCAATGTGCATGAAATTGTTGTGTACTCTACTAGAAAAAGGGAAGGAGGGGGTTTTATTTCTTTTATATCCCTACTCCTTTTTCTAAGAGGCAGTACAATGCGTTTAAACACATCCAAGTAAGTGTAATGAAGAATAATTCTGCTTTTCTCATTCGACTGTTCCAAAACCCCTTACAAACAGCATGTGGAAAACTGAACCATGCTGCACTTCAAGAGTAGGAGCCAGCCAACTAATGTGGAAAGTCACTACCACAGGCACTCCTCAGTACACCAGCTGTGCCAACCTGTTAACTTTGGGACCTGCACACACCTCCAAAAAATGCTGTCAAAACACTTTCAGCAAAGTCTACACCAGCTCTGGCCTAGACCAAAACAGATCAGCCAAAAACCTCCTAACACCTTAACAAAAAGACTATGCAGAGATGAAAGAGCAAGATAAGCATACAGTCAAGAATGCATACATTTAAATAACTTCACTAAGGAAAGAAAGGTTCTAGAAGTTTCAATTGCTGTAACAAACAATGACATAAGCTTTAAAGGAGACAGAGATGTGACGACAGCATAATAGCCAACATAGCCAAAAGATTTCTTTCAATCCTACCTGATATACATTTACTGAAGAGTGCCTATCTCATTTTTGTGAGAACCACCAATAAGCAGGTGAAATACAGCTAAACTGGCTGAAAAATAGCTCTTGGAACAGCTTGCATTTTCTTACTGAAGGATCAGCTTAGGAAATGAATTCTGGAACTCATTAAAGTTTTTAGCAAGAAACTTCCCATTTTTAAATGCTGTCTACTTGTGCCCTCAGGGTCAAAAATAGGCTTTTTTCTGTTTGAACTAGAAAGTAACTACTACAGAAACAATGTTAATACTCCTACACAGATCAGCAGACACTCTTTGGCAATAATTAAGGCATTTCTAAGATGATATTCATCTTGTCTGCCATTAACCTCATTAAATGTAACATGGGCTCCCTCACCTTCCCCCCCTCCTCGCACCTCACCATCTCTAAGGATGCACAGATTTTTGTTTTGTGCTCCACTCTCACCTCCCCTTCAAGCTGGAATGCCTCTCTAGAGAGCTGCATCGCAGCCATGGATAAGTAACTGCTTCTGTAACAACAAACCGTGACAGTTATACACTAGAAATCAAAGATGGGTACAATGCTTGAATTAAAAGATGTCCAGTACTTCCCACATGCACTAGGAACAATTCACATCACGCTGTTGGATTTGTTGTGTGAGAACTGTGTGGACAACTAAGAAAAAAAACCTGTTTCTAGTCTTGAATATAGAACAAGACAACTGCTACAGAGGTTCGGTAATATCCTGCTTTTGGAGGAATAAAGATATTTCTCCAGCATCCCTTTTATTGCAAAGGAGTAGAAAGAACAAAAAAAATAAAAAAAATCTCTTCCCAGATGCTTAGAAAGCACAAAAATCTATGCAAGCAAAAATCTGAGGAAAAGGTGTTTTTGAACTCAGTAATGCCAGCAATTCCTTAATCTTCCACATTAAGCAAGTATTCAAGGTTGAATCCTGTAATGTCTCCAGTGTTACTCTACTAATAGATGGCAATATAAAAAATGGAATGGATTTATGGTTACTCTTAAATTTGATATATAGAAAAAGATGATGCAATTTATTTATAATAACCATACAAAACCCAATGAGTAAGACACAGACAGAATATCCTTTTGTGCATCTCCTACTTGCAGGTGAACACTTACATACATACATGCAATTTTACAGAAAGCAAGAGGTGGACTTAAAATCATAAGTTAAAAAAAAAAAAGACCAAAATTTTAGAAAAACCTCTTACACAAATCTACACAGAATTGCCATGTTATTCCAACCTTTGATAAGGTTGGCTAAACATAGGTGGTTTCTGGAAACCACTCCAGAAAAGAAACCAGTGTACTCTACAAGGGGAATTTCCTAGAAGAAACCTTTGCCCAAATATCTCTGAGTAGATATTAATAAGAAAATAATCTGCCCACCCCTGCTGAACTAATGACAGTAATTCTTAACAGAACACTGTAATGTTTTAAATGTAGTTACATACTCAACTTCTTCAAATATAATTACACACAGCTAACATCTCAACACTAACATTACCTGGCAAGATACATACTGGATGGGTGGTCCACAAGGCAGGGAGGAAACTGGCCCACAGCTGCATTTGGAGTGTGGTGATCAGTGGTTTGTTACTCAGGCTGGCAGCCTCTCACAAACGGGGTCCCCCAGGGACCAATACTGGACCCCATGCTGTTCCACATCTTCATAAATGAGCTGGATGATGGGATTGAAAACTCCCCCACAAGATTGTTTACACCAAGTTGGGTGGCAAGGTGGACACGTCAGAAGGGTGAGCCATCTTACAGAGGGACCTCAGCAGGCTGGAAGAGTGGGCTAGCAAGAGCAGTACGAATTTTAACAGTTAAGACAAGTGCAAGGTCCTGCACCTGGGGTGACCAAAGAGCCTAGTCCCGGCTGGGTGGAATCTGTGTGGGGCTGGGGAGCAGCCCTGCTGAGAGGGACCTGGGAGCCCCAGCAAGATGAACCCGAATCAGCAGCATGTTGCTGCAGCAAGGGAGGCAAATCGGACCCTGGGCTGCATCCACAGGGGCGCTGCTACCAGAGACAGAGACATGATCATCCCACTCTACCCAGCTGTCAGGCTGTGCACGGAGTACAGTGTCCAGTTCTGCTCCCCACAATTCAAGAAAGGTGCAGACAGACTGGAAAGGAACCAGAGGATGGCCATGAGATGATCAAAGGGCTGGAGAACCTCCCCTGTGAGAAAAGATTGAGTTAGGCGTCTTCTCCCTGAAGAAGAGAGGGCTCAGGGGGACCTCATCATGGTATTGCAGTAGTTAAATGCTTTTTACAGCAACATCACTCACTGGAACAGCCTCCTCAGTGACAGAGAAAACCTCACTGGAGGTTTCCAAGATGCGATTGAACAGGCTGCTAGATAATCTCCACTGCACTCCCTTTCCCAACAAAAGGTCGGGCCAGATGATCTTCCAACGTCCCTCCCAACCTGGACTATTTTATGGTTCTATGATTCTGTATATTCCAACCCCGATGAAACTGTATACTTATGAAAGACCAATTAGCACTTGAGATTAACAAGTATTACTACTTCAGTTTAACAAAAAAGGAAACCCTAACAAAAGTAATTGATTTGGTATGAAGTTGGCCTGAGAAGCAGCTGAAAATACCCAAATTTGAAGATAAAGATGACTTTTTTATGTACTGATCATCATAACAGTCAGACTGCTAACATACAAGAACACTGGCTGGGTAAAATGAGCATCCTGGAGACCTCGACAGTCTGTTCCTGAAATACGACTGCAGCATTTAGCAACACTGGTTTACATACATTGTAATAAAAATATTTCTTAGAAGGAAAAGATAGATCTCTAAAGCAAAATCACTAAATATTTAAACAGCACTGTTAGCTACTTTAAAAATTTTCCTTTTTGTTAAAAAGGCAAATTCTTGAGCTTTTCCAGCAGAAATTATATCTGCCTACATAGAAAATAATGAAACATCCTGTTTACCAACCTAAGAATTTCTTGTACCTTCCTTCAGTCTTCCCTATTGGCTACTGTCTCTGATGTTATTCCTGCCTACCTCAAGTAACAATTTCCAGCAAATAGGTCCCGCAACACACTGATCCTCAACTATAAACAGTATGTTTATACATATACAGATTCATTTAAGCTGGAAGTGAACAACGGGGATCATCTAAGTTCAGCCTTCCCCCTGCCGCCCCACTCAAGCAGGGTCAGCTACAGCTGGCTGCTAAGGGCCATGCTCAGTTGGGTAATGAACATCTCCAATGATGGAGAGTCCTCAACCGCTCCAGGCAATATTGTCACTGTTCCACACACACACACCCCACCATAAAAAAGGCGTCTTTTTTTTTCATGTAGAATTTCAAGTTTTTTAGTTTGCTTCCATTGCCTCTTGCCCTGTCACTGGGCATCACTGAGCATAGCCTGACTCCCTGATTTTCATTCCCTCCCATTAGGTATTTATACATATAGACAAGACCCACCCGAGCCTCCTCTTCTCCACGCCGAATAGTCCCAGCTGTCTCAGCTGCCCCTTGTCCGACAGATGGTCCAGACCCTTCTTCATCTTGGTGGCCCTGCACCGGGCCCACTTCAGCAAGTCCATGTCTCTCTTGTGCTGGCGAGTCCAGCAATGGACACAGCACCCCAGATGTATCTGACCAGTGCTGAGCTGAGGGGAAGGACCACCTCCCTCGAGCTGCTGGCAATGCTCCTCCCAGTGCAGCCCAAGACGCTGTTAGCCTTCTTTGCCATGAGGGCGTATTGCTGGCTCTGTCCGGTAGGATGCCCAGAGTTGCTTTCCAGCTGCTCAGCCCCCAGCAGGCGCTTGGGGTTACTCCTCCCCTGTGCCAGAGCTTTGAATTTCCATTGTTGAACTTCACAAGATCCCTTGCAGTCCAGTTCTCCAGCCTGTCCAGGTCACTCCGGATGGCAGCACAGCCACCTGGTGTTTTAGCCACTCCTCTCAATCTTGCATTGTCTGTGAACTTGGGAAGGGTGCACTCTGTCCCAGCATCCAGGTCGTTAATCAAAATGTTAAACAGTACTGGCTGGCCCCTGGGTACACCCTGAGGAACACCACCAGCGACTTGCCTCCACCTGGACTTTGTGCTGCTGATCACCACCCTCTAGGCCTGGCCGTTCAGCTGGTTTTCAGTCTGCCTCGCTGTCCATTTATCTAAACTGTACGCTGTCAGCTTGTCTATGAGAAGGCTATGGGAGACTGTGTCAAAAGCCTTACTAAAATTGAGGTAAACTCTCCCCCTTTCTTCCTGAGCCAATGACCTCACTGCAGAAGGCTGTCAGGCTGGTTAAGCACAATTTCCCCCTCATAAATCCACGCTGATTACTCCCCATCACCTTCAACACAAAATACAATTTAAAGATAGACTCATGTAAAACTGAAATGTCTTCTGCTCTGGAGCGATAAAGCAGGTATTTTACATAAAAATAAAAAAGTACTAAAGACTGCCTGCATAAAAGTACATAAAACGGGACAAGCATATAAAACTTGTCAAGCACATTTTATTGGTACTGACCATACTCTGGAGGAACACAGAGGAATGAATAATTGTTTTACTGCAATACTTATATGCAGCACAAAGACAATGTTAAAACAATATGCCTTCTCTTCCCTCCTACTGTGCCTACCAGTGAGGCAAATACCATTATTTTGGGGGTGGGGGTGTTAAAGGAGAAAAAGATATGTGAGAAACTGGAAAAGTACTATAAGGAGCCCTAGAAATATATGGCTGGATCAACAGATGGGGTCCTACACTGAAGAGACCCATGTCTTCACTGGCAAACTTAGTGTTTCTCCTCACTCCCTGGCCACAAACATTACAAGAAAAGGTGAAGGAAGTATGGCACAGTTTCATGCTTCTCAATAGGGCAGGCCAGTAGACGAAGTGCTTAAATCCCACACTGAAGTTCTGGGAGTCAATATACAACACAAAGTAAAAACTAGATAAAGTGCAGGTCAAGAGACTCTATTCACTGTTTAAACAAAATGACATCATCTGATGTTAACTAGAAATATTGACTGAACTACTGAAAAGTCCTCCTCAAACTTTTTCTGGCATCAAATGCTGTTCCACTTCTGGTTTTCTTCAACTGAAGCTTTCATTTATATATGTACCTAACACAGTCCGTTTACTTACTGCTTCGCTTCCCATATATGGTTAGGTATGATTTTGCTCTGCTACTTTTAACCATTCGATTAAGAACAGCACTTCTACCACCACCCATTCGGCCACAACTAAAATCAGATTTACATTCAGGTCTATGTTGTCCAGTACACTACCCATCAGCTATAGAAAAACAAGGTGTTCATCTTCCACAGAGAACAGGAATTAATAATAAAATCCATTATCTAAAAAAGAAAAGTCTCCCTGCTAACCATATTAACTGCTGAACAGAAAAGAAACTGCCTATTTTAAAATCAAGTCACATTACATTTAATTTTTTGTTTATATAGTACCTAACTGAACATGCCAATATTATTTCCCCTCAGTTTTCAGTGCAACAGATCCATTCAACAGTATGGAAAAGGGCCTTCAGCCATTATTCAAACTGAAAAAATTCCTTTTCATGAGTAAGTGAAATAATTGCTGCAGAACCCCGGACCTACCACCTCTGACAGTCACATGAAGAAACTTCACATTACATTCAGGTAGGAAAATGTTCTACTTTCATGCAATCCATGCTTATTTAATATTTCTCTACCTATCTCTTTATCTTCAGCTCTTTTCTCACTATTACATTGCCTCAACAGGCATCGAGAGTGACTGTAAGAATATATCTGCTTTGGGTAAGATCTATTTCAACCAGACAGTATTTTGACAGCCTATTTGGGTTTGTATGGTTCATAGCTTTTGATTTCAACTTTTGATTTTGATTTCCATTTCAAACTGATAAACACGCTCAAAAAACACCATATGAAAATGACAGTTTTGCTGGAATATATTGGAACTGCTTCTGCCACCTTAATGCAATACTAGGATCAATAATAAATGTCTCAAATATGATTTTTAATCAAATACATAAACAACTGAACTATTCCACATCCAGCTGGTTACAACCAAGTTAAACAGCATTCATTCATTAAATTTGAAGCCATTTCCTTACACTGTTTCAGCCCCTGTCAGCAAGCTTTGCAAATGGGGTAGAAAGCACAGAAAAAAATGACCAACACAAACACAGGGTTGCCCACTTTATTCTCTAGCATCCTGTGCCTCCCACCTAGCATTAAGCTACTATATAAACATGCTACTGCTGTGCTCCTGAAAAACCACACACACACACACAGAACAGACAAGCCTTAAGTCAGTTTCACTCCAGATCAAAGACAAAAACGCACCCTACCCGGAGATTTTGAGTTTTTGAATACAGAGAACCTGATACATGCTAACAATCACCTCCCACTGCTAGAAAGTTAAAGAAAACAGGCTATGAGAAGACAAGTTCCCCTCTTCCTTAGGTATGTGGAAAAGAAAAGAGGAAATAAAGTGTATTAGGTGCTTGCTAGCTAAGACGAACACATCCTGACTACCCTGAGCAAACTATATTTACAGCATCCTGATGGGAAGTGCAGAACTTGCATCTGCTTCACTTCCCATCTCTTCAGGTTAGTTACTGTGAAAGCCACAATGTTAACTATGCATTATTTCAAAACTTATTCATGTTTAAAACACACACACACACACACAAAAAGGTGTTTGTCTGCAACATCTTTATGGCCTAACACTTGCAAACCGGGAACTCACTAATTTTTTGTTTTGTGTTTGTTCTGGGGTTTTTTTAATTGGCAAAACAAGTTAGGAGACAAAAAAGTGATAAAGTGTCTAAGTTTACGCAGAAAGCTTCATCTTATTCTATACTTAAAAGCCTAATCTGACATTGGAGTATGAACTTGGAAACACTTGCAGCAACTTTTACCAGATATTTGTCTGGAGTCAGTAACCAACCATTCCGTAAATCCTGAAATGTGATGCATGTCCATGGGAAGGCAAAGAAGCCTAGTGAGTCGTTACTATTACGAAAGAAATAATTCCTTTTCATTCTTATACAGGAGAATAGTAAATTTCTATCACATAAAGCAAGGCCCGAAGTGACAAGCACTCTCAATTTCTGATGTACACGTAATATACTACAAGCAATTAAGACAAAGAAAGAAAACCATTTGACAGAGTTGTGGAATTACCCATCAAGCCAACCCTGCATGCCTCCTATAAAAAATGAATGAATTAGGAGGAAGTGGGAAAGGGTGGAGCTGGCAGTGATATTTAAACAAATGGAACAGCAGTTTTGTAATCACATTCAACTGGATAAATTTAATCACAAATTTAAATTAGAAGTTCAATTATTGCTCTTATATACTTATATTGGACCTTTCCTTATGTAAGATGATAGATAATATTGATCTTTGGTTTTGGTAATAAATCAAGAGTTCAACTCCGCAGAAGCAGATGGTATGACTGCAAAGAAAGGGCACTTCCAGAATAAAACAGCAGGACTGAAAGGATACAATTTACTACCGACATATGGCCAATGTAAATGACTTAATTGAAATGGTAAAAACCGATGCTGTATAAAATGAGAAACAAAAGGGGAAAAGGCTTCTAATTATTTTAACCAGCCATATTAATTCTTTCTTTTATGTTAAAGTCACACACCAAGGATAAAATTACAAAGAAAAAGCTTAAGTATAGAGAGGTAAGAACTTCCAAATCAGTTTTTTAAACGTATTTTATTTCTTGGATGTTTCTGTATTAAAGAATCTCCGAGAGAAGAACATTTAACTACAGAGCTACGCCCTGGTCCTACAAAAACTTTGATGTTCCCTTTGTTTGAATCAGGTAAGTAACCTTGTCAACCAAAACAAAATCAGGGCCTCTGCAGTCTTCCCTTGCATGTACTCCTTGGTACTCCTTGTCAGAAATCTAACATCTTCCTTCATGAAAAGTTAACCATCACCCTTGCACGTGACTTACAAAACAATGTTCTGACTGTAAAATCCACTCAGAATTTAGGTATGGTAGAAATTAGACAGCATGAAACAGGTAATTATTCACAAGTAAGTACCCCACTTTCCAAAAATACTTCTTACAAAGCTTGCTTTCTGGCTTTTTCCTCAGTTCTCTGAGCAACTCAGCCAGGTCTCAGCAGAAGCAGCAGTCTGATCTTTCAGAGAGAAAATCAGAAGAGCAGAATTCTGTACCTCACTGGCTTGGCATGCAACACTGAAGGAGTAGCTTCTCTTTTATGTGCTTCTATTTCCCTCCTTATCCTTTGTCAAACCTGCCTAATCCTATTTCTAGCTCATTAGGAAATTCTGCAAGTTTAAGACCATTCAAACACTGCCTTCACAAAACAAGGCCTTAACATTTACAAATTTCCACAAGTCCAGAAATTGAAAGAATAAAGGATTACTAGGAAACCTGTCAAGGTTAGAGAGATTAATTTAAAAGAAATCCTATAATGTTACATTTTATGTCCTCCTTACAATGGCAGTTGCTCCTGAAACCTTGGAAGCAGTGAAGCGAAATAGCACAGAAGGGAACTCTGTGACAGTGGAATTATGAGAGAATGTAAAAAAGAACCCAAATTCAGATGGGTTTTCAGATTAACTTTCTGACCTATCTCTTGAATACATCTGCCACCCTGTACCTCAAAACCCTAAATTATTGACTATACTCACTGTAACTTTAGAAACAACGTATTTCTAGATAGCGATGAAACCAATCAAAGCCTTTGAAGCAATTTGGTTTTTGGGAGAATACATTTACATGCTTGAGGACTATTTTCTGTTCTCATACAAGCTTGAGAGCGCTTTACGTAAACTGCAGGCTTTAAGGCTGTTTAGAGTACTCACTAAGTACATGAACTCTATATAACATTATCTGATCTTATATTTCACACAATATAAACACAGAACTGGTGTGCCTCTAGTGTAGGATTCTTTCTATTACCAAGCACTGCAGGAATCACGATTAGCCTAATGGATGGATAAGAGTAATAAAACCTAACAGTAGGTTTACAGATTTTGGGGGTTCCCCCCCCCCCTTGGTTGAGCAGCAAAGCAGTTAGACTTTATTTATAAAGATTGCCTCTCTGCTAACACTTTAAAATACAGGACTGATTTTTAATTCATTTTAAAGCCATGTTTCAGCTGCCTGAATTGAAGAAAAAGCCAAACACGTGTGCATCACTTTAGCTATGTTTGGGTATGGAATGGAAAAGCGAAGTATTACTGTGTTTTCTTTAGTATAAAGCAATGCAATGGAGAATGATGACATGGGATGGGAATTATGCCGTGGACAGCATTTTTGTTAGGTTTTATTCGAAAAAAAAAAAAAAAAATTGCTCTTCTAAGACAGAAGACGACAGCGCTACCGGAGATTGGAAAAGTCTCCCCAACAGGTAGTTAAACCACAACCGGAATAGCTCACTCTTCCTGGCAGCCTGCAGTATCGCTACGAAAACTTGTAAAAAACTAACCCGGCTGGTCCCCAGGAGCCGACCCCGGTACCACCTTCCACGGCGGGCAGCTTGGCTTGGCGCCCCCGCGGCCGGTGCCCGCCGCCCCCCCGGCCCCCCTCCCCCCGCACAGGGCAGGGCTGCCCGGCGGCCGCCGAGGGGGCTGCCCCCGGCCCCGCAGCGGGGCTCCCGGCGCGGGCGCTCTCCGGCGGAGCAGCCTTCCTGCTGGAGCGGAACCGGGTGGGGCGGGGGGGCGCAAAACTTCTGCGGGACTTCCACGGGAGCTCGCACACGCGCCTCGCCGGGGTGAGGCGGGGGCGCGGCGGCCCCGCTCCGCGGAGGCTGCGGGGGTGCGTGGGGGGGGAGCGGCCGGGTGTGGCGGGCCCCGCGGGGCGGCGGCTACTCACTGGTTGGTGGGGGGCGCGTTGAGCGGGATGGCCACCTCCTCCTCTTCGTACTCCGGCCCATCCAGCGAGTCGCCTTCGTCCACAGTCCCCAGCCCCCCGGACGAGGGGGGCGGCGGCGGCGGCGGCGGCAGCGGGGGGAAGGCGGCGGTACCGGAATCGGCGGCCCGGGCCGCCTCCGGTCCCTGCCCCGGGCCGGCCGCCGTGGCGGCGGCGGCCACCGGGGAGGCAGGCCCCGCGCCCAGCTCCAGGTGCCCCAGCACCGAGCACAATGCCGGGCCGCCCGGGGGGCCGGCGCCCAGGCTACCAGAACCGGCCGGGAAGGGGCCCTGCGGCCCCGGCCCCTTAGCCCGGCACACGGCGGGGTGGTGTCCCGGTTCCGCGCCGGCCGCGGCTCCCGCCGTCCCGGCTGAGGTAACCGAACCGCCCTCCTCACCTCCGGCCTCGGCCGCCATCATGTTGAGCCTCGCCCCCCTCCCCCCCCCGCCGGCCCCCCTCCGCCGGCCGCCGCCGCACGCCGGGGAGGTGGCGACAAAGGGGCCCCAGTCCCCCCCCACCCCCCCCGCCCCGCCCCGCCCCGCCCCGGCGGGGAGCGGAGCCGGGACGCGGGCAAAACTTCCCCGGCGGAGACGGGCTGGGAACAATAGCCGGCTGGGCGGGGGCTGGGCGCGCAGGGCAGCTCCGCAGGGCCCCGCCGCGGCTGCCTCGGCCCCCGCCGGCCGCCAGGGGAGCGGCTCCCGCGGCCCCGCGCTCTCACCCCGCCTCCCGCCGGCCGGCCCGGGAGCGCGCGGCAGCCAGACGGAGCGCGCCCCACCGCGCCTGCGCGCCGCAACCCCCCCGCCCCGCACGCGTGCGCGGGTGGGCGGCGGGGAGGGGAGGGGGGGCGTGAGGGACACCCCCCTCGGCCCGCGGGGGCGGGGGGAGGGGGAGAGAAATAAGAAGTGCGGCCACGCGGCGCGGGCGGCAGGTGCTGCGCGGACGTAGGGGGGGGGGGGCGGGCGGGCGCGCGCCCCGGCCGTGAGGAGGGGCTGTGCGGGGGCGCCCCGGCCGTGAGGAGGGGCTGTGCGGGGACGGTGCTGCGCTCCCCGGCCGATTGAGGGGGTGGGCGGCTGGTGCCCACCCTACGCCTCAGGTGGGGCCTTCCCGGAGCGGGACTCGGTGGGGTGACCCCCTACCCCCGCCCCGGCACGACCACCCCGCTCCGGGCCTGGGGGCAGCAACCCGCAGGGTGGGGAGGGGTCCCACCGCCTCTGGGCCTGGCGTGCCCGGCTGCGGGCCGGGGTCGGTTTTCTCCCAGTAGCCGGCTTGAAAAGGACCCTTTCCTTTACGTGTTACTGCAGAAACGGGGTATTACAGCCATCGGAATAAAAAGTCGTGTCCTACACTCTGCTAGGTACCCTTTATCTTGTAAGAGTTGCGCCTCCATTGCTACTAAAAAGGTATCTGCTCCTTCCTGAATTTGTACTTTTTTTCCTGAATTTGCATTTTTTTTCCCCTCTTCTTACTGAAGCCACAAGCGCTCACACCCCCAAGCCTATCCTCATCATTGATAATTTTGCAAACTTCAGTGGGTTTCCTTGGCACAGCAGCTTCACCTTGCACATTAAGTACCTCAGTCATCAAGAAGACACCCTGTGACAAACATTACCAGGCTATACAACATGTAGGTAGCTTTTCTTTCTTTTTTCTTTTTTTTTTTTTTCTCTTCTTCCCCCGGTGTTAGAAGGGCTGACAAATAGCAGCACGTTGACACTTGCATGTCTCTCAAGAGTTCTCAGAAGGCATCTAAACATTCAGGTTTTCAAAGCTTTGCGTTACCCAAAAGTATTAAGTGAATTTTTCCTGAGGCCACTAAAACAAACTACTACTCCCACTTTCACAGCTCTCCAGCCAACCTCTTTTCATCTGCTGAAACAAAGTTTCATATCTTGCCTTCTAAAGGCAAAATTTGCTTCCAGTTACACCACTAAGATCTGTGGAATTATGCTGGGTTTGTGCCCAGTGGCAGTGAAAGGAGGAGCTAGCTCTAGCCCTGGGTTTACGGCATTGTAACACATTCATTCGGTGCCATTTTTCTGTTTAAGAAATCGTAGTTTCAACAGAAATCTCTTCCAGCTTTGATTTTTGCATTACCACGTTTCAGTATTATAATTTCAAATAATGTTGTAGCCAGCTGCCTGTGTGGGCTTCTATTGACTGCTGTTTGCTTTCCTTCATGGATTTATAAATACAATGATTTTAACACAGCCTTGCTGCTGCTGTAGTAGTGATATGCCTAAATATAGCAATGCAGTGTAAATATTTGTAAGATTCCCTTTATGAGGCAGGCTTTTCTAAGTGCCTTCCAGGGCAGCAGCATGTGTACGGGTGTGGGGGGACTGGAAGGACAGCTGTGCTGAGAATTTCCTGCAGAAGGGGGTAATGTGGCTGTGGCACACCTCCTTCAGGAGGTTTGAGGGGAGCAGCATTAAAATGGGCAAGGAAACCACAGAAAAGGGACCTGGTAAGATCAGCCGAGCCTTTGCATCTCTGCCTGGGATGCACCATTTCTGCTCGCTTTGCAGGCAAAGTTGTCTGCCTCAGGTCACTTGGCGCTGCAGGTAATGCATATCGCCCTGTATTTCCTCTTTCTTAAGGCTTGCAAGTCTGCTCCCGTTATAAGCCTTCATGGGGCTTTATTTACGTGACTGTATTTGGATGAAGGAACAAGTGTAACGCTGTATTTGTTGGTACTTCCTTGTGCATTAGCAAATAGGTCTTTTTCTGAAATGCCCGGTATAAATGATGCTGGGATAGTTAGTCCTTTATCCCTGCTATGTGGATGGTGTCAGGCTAGCTTTCTCTGAAAAGTCTATTTGTGTGTTCCCTCAAGCCCATTTGCAGGCTGGTGAATCTGGGAATATCTATGATTTCTTCTCTGCTGGCTGTTGGGTTTGGTATCCCTTACCCTTGGTCTAGTATTGAAATGTCAAGAGCACAGGTAGGTTATGGTTTTTCTGACCTGATTTAAAGACCAATCTGTAGAAAGGCCAATACTGAGTCTGACACACAAAAGCACATTGCTGTGTGTTTGTTAATGCTGCCGTTAAAAGTACTGGCTCATTTATTGATTTATGGTACATAAAGTTCTTAACATAGGTTTCTGCCTGTGGAGGACTAACACAGTCTGTGCCTGTGCTTGTAAATAAAACTGAATGTGCTTGAATACGATTGTCCAGAGAGCCCAGGGCGCAGCGACCTTTTCTGCTGTGCCTCCGAGCATACCACCAGCTCAGTGCTGCTGGGCAGTGGAGGCAGGGCAGGCACCCTTCCGGCAGCTGGAGACTGAGACAGCTCCTGTGTGGAGTCACCCACCGGTCTGTGCCACCTGGCTTGAGACCCCATGCAGGTTCACGGGGATGCTTGATGCACTTCAGTGGAGTAAATGCAGCCATAACTGCCATTATTTTATTAGTAGTAGCAGGTGCCCTTGATAGATCTAGTTCCTAGCAGATACCTAGCTCTAGATACAACAGACTTTGGGATGCGAAGCTATGTCTTCCACTGGTGTGGCCGGTGAATTACAGTGGCATTGAGGCCTTTGAACTACATTACTAAATCAGAGACTCTGGTTCATATAGGATACTTGTGCCATACCACTCATAGACAGCTGGGACTAACATAATAGTACATACAATAAGAATGGTGACAGTGGTGAGATGTTCAAGGCAGCTGAATACGTGGTTAAGAATGTGAGTTTTCAGGCTGGGTTTGCCACTGATTTGCGTGACCTTGGGCAAGTCATTTGAACAAGGTTACACTTTCTCCATCAGTAAAATAAGAAGCTATTTCACAGATGTGTCAGAGGATTAATTAGCTTTTTTTTTAATTTGACAGCTGTTGGACATTAATGCTTATTCAGATGAAAAGCCACATAAAGTGAGCGACACATTGTTTCAGTTATTTGTAGATGTTGCTTAGATCATAGCTACAAACACCATGTAACTTTCACTCCGTATTTCAGCACAAAACACGCTTCTCTCCCCTACACTGAGTGCAGTATATTTCCACTTTTCCAGAGTTTTGTCCTATCTCAAAAATACATAGCACTTGGGGAGTTTTCGGTCTTTCTGTCGCAGGATGGAGTGACAAGAAAGCAGCCTTCCTGTAACGAAGAAACCAGAATGCTCCAGCTATTCAGTTCTCCCCCTGGTACTCCCACGGCTATATCATTAACAGTTACAGAGGGCTAATTCTTCCTACCCGCATAGCTGTTATAACCCCATGGGAGGCCACATGTGTTGCCAGGGAGGTGGAAAAGTGGTCAGTCTGGGCAATAACTTGAGCACAGGTATTTTTATTTCCTGTAACTTTAATTCTTTACTTCCATCATGTTCATACTTTCTTTTTGTGTTTATTGAACAAAGCTGACTATGTTCCCAGACTGGTTGTCATAAGGTAGTCATTGAAGAGTCATCATCACTTTCTGTGTATTTAATTTGGGGTCTGTGCTGTCAGCTCTCCCATGTTCATGGTACAAATTAGAAACTTTTGTTTGCATGGAATATTTTGTCTGTATTGAGTCTCTGAATAGATCATTAATGATATGCTATTTTTAAAATCTTTCCCTTCGTTTTAAAAGACCGACAGTTTTCAAATGTTATTTTTGTTTAATGACTTCCTGATTATTATTGATTTTCAAAAACATTTTTTTCACATGAGAAATAATCTCTCTCAAACTCCAAACTGTTCCATAACCTTTTGTCCCTACTCACTCTGTTCTTATGTCATTTGATATCCTCTGAAGCCAATGTTTAAGCTGGAGATGAATTTACCCTAAATAAAAAACCTATAATCCCGATACTAACAGAAATTCTATCTTAAGAGTCAGCATGTATATGACTTTCAATATTCATTAAGAAATTACTGCTGGTCAGTACCTTTATTTTTGTCTCTTAAGTGGATGCAAAAATAAATGTGAACAACCACCTTGAGGTAATAATTTTTATTAGTGTGTGATACTGTTCTTTTTGTTTCTTTTGTCTGCCTTCCAAAATGTCTTACAAAGCTTTTGTATAGTTGCCTGTAATTGTTCACTCTCTCTTTTCAATTTTAGAACAGCACCATTACATACAAGCATGGGTTTTCGCTTGTCTAACTTCACTTCAGGCTGCATCTGGAAAAGAAGTCTTTTTTTTCTTCCCCTTTAATTTTGCATATTTCACAGGTCTGCTGGTGTAAATAGATGTGTTGTATTTCAGTCCCTTTTCATGAGCCCTCAGTGCGCGCCAGATATCTTCTTCCTTTCAGAAACACGTTGATGTTACACTTCAATGCCCAGCCTCAGCACATGTCTTTGCACCTGAAACCATGTGTTAGAACACTGAGGCTCAACATCCTTTCTTCCTGGCAAACCTTGTTCCTTGCTGATCTGAGTCTGCCCATGCTTCAACCCAGTTGTTCCAGTCATAAATATTGTTGGAAGTACTTCTCCTACCTTTATTATTTGTACACCTTGACATATTTGCTCAGAACCTGTTGCGCTGAAGTTTTCTTGAGAAAGTGTACAGTTTCTAAGCTGTACTGTTCAAATGTTGTCCACAGCCTGCTAGTTTAATCAAAGACAAATTGTTTTAATGCTGACCTTTAAAAAATCCATTTCTTGAGTGTAGTACATTGATGTCAGTATACATTTTACCTTAGTTATTACCACATTACCAACAAATTTTAAAAATAGTGTGGTTTTTTTACTGTACTGTTCAGGTTGGTACATTGCTAGTTTCAGACCATTTGCTGTCCTGAAATTTTACATGGTGCTTTGTGACACACTGATGGAAACGTACGATACTCATCTGAATGAATATTTATCTTAGGTCATACAGTATATCAGCAAGTGAATTATTCAGAAACAAACATTTTAAGCAGGAGTAATGGCATCCAGTAGCACCCTGTTTGAAGGCATTTCACGACCTTCTGGCCAGACCTTGGCCTGTACTAGCAGAGTCAGAAGCTTTGCTGCTGCCCTTTGCCTGGTAAGTCAGTGCCCAGTATTATTTTGTTCTTTCAGACCTACAGCAATGAAGCAGACAATAGGGTTTTTTTCCACAAACCCTAAACCAAGTGCTGTGAAAACATGCCTGTGAAGGCTAATACTATTTAAAAGTACACATAGTGTAAGAGAGTGAAGAAAAAAAAAAGAAATTCTGTAGAGGAAGACCAGTGAAGTAGTGCATCAGAATAATCGGATTGTTCTACTTACTGTATTTTCCTGTGGACAAATAAAATTATAGCACCTAGAATGGTTTGGGTTAGAAAGGACCTTTAAAGACCATCCTGTTCCACCCTCCTGCTATGGGCAGGGACACCTTCTACCAGCACAGGTTGCTCCAAGCCCCATCCAGACTGGCCTTAAGCACTGGCAGGGATGGGGCACCCACAGATGCTCTCACCACCATCACAGGGAGGAATCATGGAATGGTTTGGGTTGGAAGGACCTTAAAGATCTTGTAGTCTCACCCCCCTGCCCCAGGCAGGGCCCCCTCCCCCCAGCCCAGGCTGCTCCCAGCCCCGTCCAGCCTGGCCTTGAGCCCTGCCAGGGCTGGGGCACCCACAGCTGCTCTGGGCAGCCTGGGCCAGCGCCTTGCCGCCCTCACAGGGGAGAATTTCTTCCTAATATCTCATCTAACTCTCCCTCTTTCTGATTACAGCCATCCCCCCTTGTCCTGTCACTGCTTGCCTTTGTAAAAAGTCCCTCTCCAGCTTCCCTTTAGGTGCTTCACCTTTAGGTGCTGGCAGGTGCTGTAAGGTCTCCCTGGAGCCTTCTCTTCTCCAGGCTGAACCACCCCAGCTCTCTCAGCCTGTCTGCACAGGAGAGGTGCTCCAGCCCTCTGGTCATCTTCGTGTCCCTCCTCTGGACTCGCTCCAACAGGCCCATGCCCTTCCTGTGCTGGGCGCCTGGAGCTGAAGGCGGTACTGCAGGGGGGTCTCATGAGAGCGGAGCAGAGGGGGAGGATCCCCCCCTTGACCTGCTGGCCATGCTGCTTCTGATGCAGCCCAGGATATGGCTGGTTTAGGGGTCTGTGAGCACTTGTTGCTGGGTCATGTTGAGCTTCTCGTCAACTAGCACCCCCAAGTCTTTCTCCTCAGGCATTTTCTAAAATTTCTGTATGTGTCTGAGAAAATGCATATTCACTGATGTCCCTTGCTATAGCTTTTTACAACGTTGCGGGATTTTGCTTTTTAGAAAAGCCACTGTGCTTTGACTTTTGGATCCATTTTACCTGCTAAGTTTAGACTCTGCCCTAGCACTTCACATAAGCCTCCTGCAGCAGGTGTTTTAAAAATCATCAGAGATAATAGATATTTTACTGGTTCTCACATTTAGATTTTCTAGTTGTCATTGTTCTCAGCTCATATCTGGCAAAATACATTGGCAAAGCAGTATGTTTCAGAGATCAGGCTTGTTATTTCAGGAACAGCACATTCAAATCCAGGTGCACCCGTGCCAGCTTGTTCTGGGAGCATTGTACTGTACAATATGGTCTTATGCAGCTCTGGATTGGTAATAAATTGTAGTTGCCAGTGTTGTGTTTTAATTTACAGACAAACCTGAAAAGTCAAGAACTACTCTAGAGACGGTATGAAACTGATCAGTAAGTGGAACCCAAACTGCGTATTATTTATCTGGTATTCCTGTGGAAGGCTATTGTTAGATAATTGCCATTTATAAATTTTAAGTGTGTTGTAGATGAAAATACAGTGAAGAGGCTTCAGTCACAGAGGTGCTTGCATGTTGTCTTAGCACACAGGAGGCAAGTGCAGTGTGCTTTTCATATAATACTCCATGGCAGCTGTAGCTGGCAAGATGCGTGTTCTTCTACCTGAAATAGAGCAGCAAGTTTAAGGGTGTGAGTGGGCACGGGTCCCAGAAAACAGACCAGCCATGCAAATCATCTATTTTTCCAAAGGAAATGTTGCAAGAGTCAAATCAAAATGAAAAACTGAAAAGAAAAAAAAAAATAAGGAAAGAAAAAAAACTGAAAAAAAAAAGCACACCTGAGAACATTTTTTTGCTTTGAAAAACTACTTGTAATTTTTCCATATGTGATTTTTCATATATCTTTGTCCTTATCAGTACCTTCTCTGACAGACTGGCTGTCTTTTTTAGTGTATAATAGTTAATTAAACAGCACCAGCATTTTTCCTCCTTTGTAAGAGCTGAAATTTATGTCCCTGAAAGGCCACAGCAAAACACCCCTTTAACTTCAGTAGTATAGGAACAAGTGCTACATGAATGCTCTTACTATAAGACTGAGGCCCTTTAATTTTAGTTTAAGCTTAAGCATTATTACTTGTTTTTAAGTGCAAGAGAAACCTGTCTTTTTATACTTATCCATATTTACAACTTATGCCCTCACATAAAGCACATACAGATTCTCTCCTGAGCCTGCAAGTATTCGGTGACTCCATTTAAAGATATACTGAACAATTATTTTTTAAG
Source organism: Falco biarmicus (assembly GCF_023638135.1). NCBI lineage: Eukaryota > Metazoa > Chordata > Aves > Falconiformes > Falconidae > Falco > Falco biarmicus. Next base: position 4,214,870 of record NC_079311.1, on the reverse strand, counting down.
GAACACAGAAAGTATCCTCATTTTTGGAAGCTGATTTGTTAGTTACTAAGATTTTTTCCACAAGAAGACATGAAAAACTGAGTTACACAGGACAAACAACATTTTTCTCCATTTTGAATTTGAAAATAATTTGCATGTAGTAATTTTCTCTGCTTAATTATAGCTAACTTCCATAAGAATTCTCAGTGATGAATGAATGACCTTAAGTTTATGCAGCATCTCTCTGACTGTTGATGGACAAAAATTTACACGTTGACAAACACTGCTGTATTTTTGCAGCTGTTTAGGTATCCTTTGGATGTTTATATAGGTGCTTTTACAGGAGCTAGGGAAAGGAAAAAAGTCTGATAAGAATGAACAAACAGGAAAATGTGATTACACTGGTCATACCTACAGAACTTCCTCTGAGACCCATGATGCACCCTGTGCAGGATAATCGTAGCTGTTGCGTGGAGGACTGTCTTTCATTTCAACCTCAGGCGATTTTTCATGCTGTTTACCCTGACACTTTTAAACAAACAGTTAATCACACTACTGAGGAACGTATCATTCTCATTCCTTCCAATAAAATAGTTCCTCAGTTTGTGGTTATTAGTTGCAATGACTTAATTTAGGCCGCCTGCCTATATCTTGTATTTAAATAAAGGATATTTCTGTCAGATATAGCTAATAGGTGTTCCTGTAGATGGAATTGTATGCATAACCTATAAAAATCAACAAAAGGCTACAATGCATGTCTCGTCAGCAGGCTCATATTCTGCATTGATAGCAGAACTTTATGTCCTTGCTTAATAGAACAATTCAAGAGTAAAACTTACAGAGACTATTTCTAGATGTAGCTGTAATATAGCTAATAAATAGCTATATATTGGTCTTTTCAAGGAATATTTGTATAGTGGAGCTCCTAAAACAGTAAAAATGGCAATTATTTTAGTCTAAAATTATATTTCTAATTTAATTTTAAAATTTAACTTGTATTTCCAGTTACCATAAAATAATAGTCAACTCTTTTTGACCTATATTTTTAGATTAACCTGCTTATGAATGATGTCATTGATAACTCAGAGATCAGGAAAGGAAACATTGTTTTGTGTAGCAGATGTGACTTTAGCTAAGATGTAGCTAGATCTAATTTCATGGACATCAGATCTGCATAATGCCAGTAGTTTTTTAAAACGGCTGCTCACACAGTGCCAGCAAAATTTGTATACACACTTACTGACTGCACAGAAACCAGTATTTGCATGTGAGGCAAATAAAATATATTTGCAAAATTGGTAACTGCGTCTGAGGTCATATTTACACATCTAAGGTATCTATTCTGTATATGAAGATTCCTATTTCCTTATGTATATACTCCCATGGAACAAGTTCCTTCAAGTATTACACTGGGATAGTTCAGGTTCTTCTGCTGTTCTGCTCATTACAGGTTAGTTCCTATATGTCCTCTGTCCTAGGATGAATTTTTCTGTTAAGAAATGTTTCCCAGTTAGAAAGAAGAAACAAAATGTTAAAACCTAACAGGCTAAAATCAATTCTTAGCTATTTTTCTTATAGGATACAAGGACTTGGGACAGATTGTATCAATCTACTTGCAAAAGAAAATAGGTGAAATGCTGTGATTTGTATAATACGATTGTCCAGGCTCCTAAACCTCTTGACAGTGTAACATGTTAATTTAAATGTATACTTTCCAAATAGTACACTTATTGCTCTTTCCATTATTATTCTATTTATTGTTTGTTTTATTATCTATATATAAATATATCTATTTATATAATTTATTTATTATATGCTTATGGTAGTATTTGCTTGTATGAAAGCAATTTGTTTAAACTAGTTGAATTTCTGTCATTGACGTGGAAATCTGTTCCAAGGTAAGAAACTACAAGGAACAGGAACATAAGTAGTCCATAGATTTAAGGTGTGGTATAACTCATTCCAGAGTAACCTAAATGTTATCACACAGTTATTCATTTACTTGATTTTAACTAATTGTGGATCAAATTCAAAGAGGTATTAAACAAGAAATCACTTGCCGTCATCCCACTGTTCTGTCTGATTTTAAGTCAGAAATAGCTGAGGATCTAATAGTGACAGTAGCATTGCTGCTGAACCTAATTACTTTAAAAGGGGTAGAAGCCTGATACATATGCTTCAGTGTGACACTCTTGGTTAGGACGATGGGAGGTTCAAATGTTGCATCTGATGTATGGCATCTGCTACATGAGGGCATAGTAGCAGCAGTTATCCATTATAAATAGTATTAGTTACACCTGACATTTAAATGACAACTTATACACACTGTTTAGATATAACCTTACGATTTTTCAAGAGATATATAATTAGTTCATTTGCAGCTTTTGCAGCTCCCAAGAATATCTTTGCTACCTTCATTGACAGCAATTTGCAAGGATATCCATTTCCTCATAATCAGGAATGACACACTGATTTTTCGATTTGTATGTATGTAGAACAGTGAAAGGCAGAACTGTTTAGAACAATTACGTTAGTCACAGAGTATATAATAAGAATATACAGAGTTTGGGCTCTGTTTTGAAAATGTTGCTATGTAAACAGCAGGATATGCATAGAATTTATAACAGGAGTGCACAGGAGTAAATAGAAAGTTACGGAAGGCTGAATACTAGTATCCATCTACTCTAAATAATGAGAAATTGCAGCATACATGGTCAGAAGGAGTTTGTGAAACAAGGAGCTGCCTTGGCATACACCAGGAATAAGCACGTCCAGTCCCTGCACCAGGGGAGCATAGAGGTGACATGATGGAATATTCTGCTGTCCATAATATTAAAAGAGCAAGCGGTTTAATAGTACTTCAAAAAGAAGAGGAGGCTTTGCTTTCTGAGGAAAGCAACTTACAACTGAAAGAGTGCTGTGAACTAAAGGTACCTCTGCCTTTGGTGGTTAGTGGTGGTGAGTAATGCTTGCAGTGGACACTCACTGTCTCTTTGATACGGAATGTTAGGGGCAGGAGGTTTTCCTCCTGGACTCAGACAAGCTCCAGCCTATTTCAACAGAGCTGCAGTAAATCAGTGGTAATATCTCTCTAGGGAATAAAGGTTTCTGGCTTCTGGCTAAATTCATGCAAGACGATGGTCAGCAATTCCAGGAGGATTACAGTCAGGCTGGCAGATTTCAGACAAGGTTAAAGTTACCTTTCTAAATGGAATTAGAGCTGGCAGTGGGAGTGGGTCTTCTTCGCTGGTGCATATCTATGTAGGATTTTGAGCCTAATGCTCAATGTTTACAGATTAGCTCATGTTATGTCTGCACAAGAGAACAAAGTATCCCCCATCCCAGACAAAGGATGCACCTTAGTATTTGTGCGTCTGAGTTTTTGTGTATGAGCAGGGGAATTGCAGACTGACAGATCACATCCTATGGTTACCTCCTGACCTTAGCTGTCTTGCCTTTAAATATCTGGCAGTGCTGTGCCTCAAGTTAAAGCAGATGCTAATTGAAAATTTATGGGCTTCTCTATGTGAGACATTTACAGCAGTGCACATGATGTTCCAGTTTGCAGCTTAAGTATAACTCACATTTCTGTAACTTGAATTTCCTCTGGAGAATTTATTCTTGTGGGAATGAAAAGTAATTTGCATTGACATAAATTTGTTTAGTTACATCTGTGCCAAACTTTCTAGCAATTCTGCATTTGCCTTCCTGCTCTGCTTTCTCACCTTTCCAACCACTTCACTGTCCTAACCAGCCAATCCACCTACTGGTAGCACCTCTGTTTCCCAGGGAATAGAGTACCTGGACAACCCTGACATGACCTCCTGGTCTGAATGCTGGGGTTTGGCCATGTTCTGCCTTTTTCTATCCCGTTTTTGATATCAGCATAGCTAGAAAATACACTGTTTTAGACCTTTACCATAGCTCTTCACCTAAGCTAAGATCATGGATTGTATGAGAGTCCAGGAAGAAGTTAAAGGAAATCCTACATATCAGGTACAGAAAATATGACATATTTGAGGGTAGTACCATGACAGTGGAGAAGCAAGGTCTCGGATGACATGCTAAGCGTTGCTGTAGTGAAAGTAGGGTGCCAGAAAGAAAGTTAAAAACAACCAAACAATTCCATAAGCAGCAGTTTCTTATGAATCTGTGCTGCACATTTCTGTGAATCTGGGCCTTCTGTATCTTCCCATGTCATCACCGTCTCTTCTTTTCTTCTCTAAATGCTGCCTGAGAAGGAGAAAGCATAAGACATAGATAGTTGTGAACCGCTTGTGGACTATTTGATTGAAAGCCACATGCAGGCTTGAGCCATTTCTCTTGGGGTGGAAGGAGCAGAGGGGGCTTTTAGAATTGTTTCCACCTTACCTTAATTTTCCTAAAACTTGTGGAAAATAATTACTTCTGAGTCCTGGTAAAGTCTAAGTCAACACTGGGCGATTACGTTCAAAGGCTGTTAAAGGCGTCAGACATTCTCACACACCCGTACAACATGACCATGTATTCTTGGAAAGCAAGGCTAGAAAACATGGCCTTAGAAATTATGGCTATTGAATGCTATAGATACTGTTTTTTGCTTATGCTGTACATACATGTTTTGAATCATGGAAGGAATTACTTCAGTTAATTGTTGTAACATAAAAAAATATCAGTGGGTAAAATCTTCGTAAGTTACTTTTTATTAGCATCATATTTAGACTATTTTGATCAACAAAAATTCCTACTTGTGTTTCTATAGCTTACTAAAAAAGTATTGCAGCAATATGATAACTTCATATTGGTGTTGTATCACACAGAGCATTTTATAAGTTACCAACTGTTTAAGCTCCTAAATTGCTGAATCTCGTTGAAAAGTAGCAGTCATGGTAACATGAACTTTAAGCCATCCACGAGGTACAAGAATCATATTTTAGATACAAAAAATGCCATATTATAGCTGTAGGAACCACTTATCTCCATCTCCCTTTCCTAAGTATGTGAGTATGCCTTCCAGCAGCCCGGAACATTGTCATTCTGTTGGGTGACAGCAGTTCGTGTGAAGGGCTCAGATAGACCCATGCTTGGAAGGAGGGTTGCTCAGCTGTGTCACACAACCCGTTAGCACATTGGTCAGTGCCAACGGAGGGTGAAGAAGGGAGACAGGAACCATTGTTCCTCTTAGTTTTATTTTTGCATCTTTGCTTGTATTTTTTGTCATGTCTTCCTTAGCCTACATGAAGAGTTCTTTGCTTCCTTTGCTGTTTCATTGTGTGGGTTATCAAAATATCCTTCAAAAAGTTGGATCAGGCTTTGAGCAACCTGGTCCAGTGGAAGGTGTCCCTGCCCATAGCAGGAGGTTGGAAACAGAAAATCTTCAAGGTCCTTTCCGACCCAAAACATTCAATGATTCTATGATTAAGAGTTGTGTAGAATGATTAATTAAACCAGCCTTAAAAAAAAAACCAAAAACCCTTAAGTCTGTGCCATACTCTCATTATTTTTAATTCAAAGATAACCCACAAGACCTGTGCCACCCTTGTGTTTCCCTTATTTGAAATGAAGAACAGCACATCTGTAGTGACATGTGTCTTATATTGCTAATGGCAATGTCTCTGATATAGGTGGATCCACGGCATATTTTTTAAGTAAACAGAAAGAGAGGTAGAAAGTGATGTACCTCCAATATTAAAAAACACCAACCAACCAACCAACAAAAAACCCCAAAGAATTCTGGAGAGGATCTGGGATGACAGAAGTTGTACTAATATTCTCCTGGGTCTTTATTGTTATGGAAATTTAATATAGCAGACTAACACCTTAGTGTCCAGATCCTGAAAAGCACTGATGTTAACTGTTGCTCACTGTCTCATTTTGTTTTAAAAAGGCAACAGCGTAAGAGAAAAGGCTAATAGAACTACCAAAAACTTATGAGAACGTGGAAAGTTGGCTCAGCAATTCAATATATTTCTGAAGTAGGAAATGGACAGAAAGATGGGGAAGGAAAACATTTCAGTAGCCACAGTGCTGGCAGGGATGTCACTTACCGTGACAAAATGGAGCCTTGTAGCCAAGAAAATCAGAGACAGAGGCAGTTGATGGAGATACTGGGCAGGTGTCATCCAACACCGAGGGGACAGATGTGTTATTTCTGGCAGAATGATGACAGCATGAAATCGTAGTTGCAATTAAAGCTTTTATTTTCTTAGCAGAATATTATGATTAGTATAGCACAGAATTTATGATTAGAATGGCACAGGCCACCTACAAGCAGAATCAATTGTTTTGCTGATTGACAAACTCGAATTCCAAATCAAATATAAGAATAATTTCAGGTTATTATATTACAATATAATAAAGGAAAATAGCATGAAATATAATGAAAGGAAAGAGTACTGGTTATATGTAAAATAGCTGTATATTGTACATATATGACAAAATATGATAAAATATTTTTAATATTTAAAAAAATGTTAAAAGAGCAATAGAAGTGAATCATCAAATCATTACTGCAAAGCATTAGAGAAACTAAGAGAAGGAGACATCACCAATTACCACCTTAACATCATCCAGGCCCACACTTTGGCTGGGAAGCCCCTTTGCAGCCAGTCCCAGAAGTCTCTCAGTAACTGGGAAAATTCCTACGTGGCACGTCCACCCATAGCTGAGGCTTCTGGCCCAGACCCAGAGCTTGCCCACCTTCATACTCAGTGAAAAACAAAGATAGTTTACACACCTAGTGTATGTGAGTTTAGGCTAAGTGCAGGTGTGCACTACCTTATGATTTGTAAGGTTCATACACTCCAGGGACGCTGGCCAGACGCCACCGCGGTGATATAGCTGCACACAGTATTATTGTCTGGATGGTCCTGCCCACATCTTGCTTGTTCAGGGGGCTCAAGACAAACACCACCTGCACATTACAGTTGTCCTTGAGCTCCCTGAGCTCACTGTCCAAGTTAAACGATTCCTAATTAAAGACAAAGACTTCATAAGCAGTAAGCAATTTAATAATTTTTCACAGCATCACTGTTCCACAATCTGTAAGCAGTGTAATACAGAATTTATAATGTGACTTATGATTTCTAATCACCTGGACCCTCTGCCGGTTGGGTGAGGTCTTGTCCTGGTTTCAGCTGGGAAATAGATGAGAGGGATTAAACCATGACCGGTATTAATACTTGCTGTGCTGCATCAGCATAGCCATCGCCACCTAAACTCGAAAATCACTCGAAGGGTGGTCGAGTCGCTGCCTCCGTCCCCGAGACAGCAGAGGACACTGGGGGTGCCCCTGGCCATGGGGGTCCCATGTCTCACTGCCCAGCAGCGGTTCCCCCCTGGGACTTGTAATGGCTTGATTTTACGGATGGTGCTCGGCGCTGTTACGCTTGCCACTCCCGTGCCAGGGCCACCACCGCCGCTGGGCTGGCCGGGTGCCTCAGCACCGGTGAGGAGGGGAGTTCTGGCACCCAGGAACCTTGAGGGAGGGGAGAAGAAATCGGTTTGGTGGGTCTGTTTGGGGCGTGGGACCTTCAGGGCCGGACAATGAGGGAAGGGAACAAATAATGCCCCTCTCGGTCACAGGGAATGAATGGCTGCTTCCCTCGTCAGGTGGTGTTAGCTGTGAGAACCACATTACCGGGGGGCAGGAGCAGGGGTACTGCTGACAGCAGATAAATACTCTTGTTGGTGCTGATCATGATCCATATGGTCATACGGTCACTTTCCACCATTTTCCACACTGTAATCCTGCTTCAGTCACAGCAGCCTTTAGGTGTGCGAACTACGGAAAATCTTTATAGAACGTAAATACTATAAATGACCATCGGAGTGTATCTCTGTGAAAAAATATGAAACAACATGCTCATCTTTCAAAGCAGGTACATAGACATGCCCCTGGCAGGCCAAGAGAGAACTGCCACAGAAAGCATCTCCACATCTCTGCAAAATTTTCTCCTTTGCTTCTCAGATGTCCTGTGGGACTGAGCGTGCACTTGCTTGTAATTCAAGGCAAGTATTGCTTGCTGCCTTGAGACTCCTGATTACACTGACTGTTTACCCATCAGTTTCCCAAGAGCATACCCCTCTATCATCCTGCATCTCCTTTTCTGACAGTTAATTCTTTCCTAATCTGATAAAAAGTTTCATCAGCTTTACTACTAGAGGACAGGCAAAGTCTTCCGGAATAGCGGAAGGATGCCAACACCATTCATTTCCAAAGCACAAGTTTTTCTAACAAGCCAGTCTTTTTCCATTGCAATGAACAGCTGAGAATGCCTGGAAGTTCCAGCTTACAGGACTTCTGGGCTCACCTGCAACAATGGTAACGGAACTTAAAAAAGTGATCACACTTTAGAACACATTGAAGGAATGCACCTTCCTATATATGAGCTCCTATATAAACTCCTGAGCAGCTCCTAGTGTATATGAACTCTATATAAATACACCCTAGTATAGGTGAGGATTTAGGTAGGTTATAAATAGAGCGTGGGTTCTGTTAAATGCATGAATATGACTGGAGGACTGTATATTTGCAAATTACTTTTGTCGAACAGAAGTTGTTGAAAGCCTTGTGACAGAAGACTGCCTCTTTAGTGGGGGCACTCCACTGCAACAGCCACAGAAGCAGAACTGTCCATGCCAAATGGGTTAGTACCTGTTGGGCAGCAGCAGTGACCAGGGATGGAGTGCTAATAGTTTTGCATCAATAAATGACTCACATTGGCTTCCTATCTGGGTTAAATTTTACACAGGTCTTCTGGAAGTTGTTTTTTTTTGTAATGAGTTTAGAATTTAACATGCAGTTATGGAATAAATGGACTACTGGCTAGATTGTGCTAGATATTCCCACGCATGTGGTAGAAGGCATCATCACTAGCTATCCACTCGTGACATTTATGTGTATTTAGGGGGAAAACACTGCAGGTAGAAGAGGTGACTCCTAGCAGCTGTTTGCTTTGACTGGGCCAGCTAGGTTAGATGCTGACATTAATACTCACATTCATAAATATTCCTCCAAGTTATGGTAAGGCCATCAGATGAAGAAAAAATGAGAAAGAAAAAAGAAAGGAAGAAAGAAAGAAAGGAAGAAAAAAGGAAAGGAAGAAAAAAAGAAAGGAAGAAAGAAAGAAAGGAAGAAAGAAAGAAAGGAAGAAAGAAAGGAAGAAAGAAAGAAAGGAAAGAAAGGAAGAAAGAAAGAAAGGAAAGAAAGGAAGAAAGAAAGAAAGGAAGAAGGAAAGAAAGGAAGAAAGAAAGGCAGAAAAAAAGAAAGGAAGAAAGAAAGAAAGGAAGAAAGAAAGAAAGAAAGGAAGAAAGAAAGAAAGGAAAGAAAGAAAGAAAAAAGAAAGAAAGAAAGAAAGAGAAGGAAGGAAAAAAAATGATCTTTTTACTGCATAGGAATACTATAGAAGTTTTGCTTCAGTTAATAGTGTAATTGCCTATAATGACATATCTGATATATATCTGTAATCTCTCACCAATTGTCAGACTGAAAAATAGACAATTACAGTAATTTCACTCAGCCTGTAATGCAGTTGGATAGAGTATTAAGATTTCTTCGCCCTGGATTATCTGGTGTAATGCTGAATATGTAGCAGAATTCACATAATTGCTGAAATATCAGTGCTTCAGGTTTATGCACAACACATTCAGTAAAGCTATTTCAGGGTGCAAACGAACTGATTCAAATAACGCACAGACCACCAGCCTCAACTGTTTCTCCAGGTTCTCCAAAGTATGGAAAACATGCACAAACCCCAATCTTCGGTTATCTTCTTGGGTCACATGTAATTCCACATAATTTCTACCAGAACAGGAGAAGCGATTGCTGTCGAAGAACTATAGCGCAATTCTTAGAATAATTTTGTTCCTCTTAATTTAGAGCTTAGTGTATAAATTACTTAATGATCAAATTATAATTCTTATAATACTATATATAATATTTCTCAGATATTAATATGCCGTATATGGGAATATATGAATTTAAAACATTATATATATATATAATACAAAATGATACGAGCATAATAACTTTTTAAAGCTACTTGCACTTTTCGAGACTTGTTTTTCAAATAGTCTGTTCTTTCCCTGACATAAACAATACCTGACACACACACAAGCCAGTAGATTATAGTGTTACCTTACCCAGTTCTGTCACTTTTAAATGTGACCACATTTTGCATATACACCATTCAGTGTCAAAGGTAAAAGACAAAATTCATGATAAGGTGTATAAGAAATTTATATGGGATAATGCTAGATCAGCTATGAGAAAACAGCTCACCCCAGTCATATACTTGATGTGGGATTAAACCATAGATGTTTCCATTTAAACAGGTTTCTAGACTGTCTCAGCGTTTTTAAGAAGTAACTTTTTTGACCTATTCTAAGCAATCTTTGTTTAGAATCTCTTTCTAGAACTGTGTGTTTCACTCCACTCATAGAGATGGAAGATGAAAGGTGACCATCTAAGAGATACAGGTGGGATGTGTCATTCCTTAACACCTATTCAGATAAGGAGCAATGTCTGCTAACAGTATTCCAGTACAGACCTATTTGGATTGAAAGAGTCACTTCAGCTGAACATCAGAGTTAAGCAAAATGAATGGTCAATACTGAACCATTTTAAAAGCTTCTGGGAGAACATTCACGTCTTTATGCTGTAAGGGAGGATGGGTACTGATTTGCCTTGAATTTGACGCTCGAAGTTCTGTTGCTTTTGGTAAGAAATATTTGTATTCATTTGAAATAGTTTGGTTCTGTTTTGATTTTCCTATTGCATAATAAATACAATATGTTGTCACAACAAAAGGGTTTGATCAATCCCAAGCTTGTTCTCCTTGCATTTTCTTTCTCAGAGAGTTTGAAAAAGCCAGGTTTTCATTCTGGCTCAGGCTGAAATGAAATGTCAAAGCTTCTATGTATCTTAGGAAACATTTCCAACCTTTGCAGATTTCCTCTCAATATAGATAGTATAACAGCCCCACCTTTACATAAGCTGGTTTCAAAGTTGTGTGTTCAAATGCGATCTGATCCACTACATGCTGTTCTGTCTGCTGTCGTGAACACCACCCATAATTTGGCTCATAGTTACAGAGAATGTGTTACACAATTACTCATGCTCTCTGAATGTGTAATTATGCAGTTGGTTTTTTTTGAAAATTAAGATCAGTGTGTCAGAATACAAACTGCTTGGTAATATGCCATGAATATTTCTTCACACATGTCGAACTGGCTGACATTTACGTAGAAGCTAAAGAAGAGGAGGCTGTGAGAGCAGGGATTGAAACAAAACAAAATACTGTCTGAAAGAAAAAGTGTACAAATGCTCCATCTGAACTGCTGTATCAAAATCTTTCCTTAAATAAATGAATTCTTTGAGTGCAAACACCTATTATGTCTGTGGTCACTTATTGGATAACAGTATATCTGAACTGCGATAGAATAGCAAAACATGTAAGAAGATTCAAATCCCATTCAGTGAAATGTCTGAATTCAGTGAAGTCTATCAAAATGTGTATCGAAAGGCAGGTTGCATTCCCTAAAATCAGTATGTGAGAAGACTTGAATAACAGTAGTTTTAGATCTATCAGAAAAGGAAAGAAACCCAAGCGTCCTGGAGTTTTGGACAAACTACTTCGAAGAATATTGAGATCCTTTTGAATCTTACTATCCAGTTCAGAAGAAGAAGAATTAACCCTCCATTCATCAGGTATTCCTCACAATGATGCCAGGAGTTCTAATAGTAGCCTACAAAAATAAGGTATTCAATACTTTGAGATTTCGGTGAGCTGAGAGAAATTTGGAAAGAATAAAGGAGTACATGTTGAGCACAGGGGATTAGAAAGTACAGAAAGTGAAGATAACTGAGGAGGGCAAAGGGGAGACTGGATAAACTGATTTAAATCTGTATGCTACTATATAGCACCAAAACAAAATTGATTTTATATATCTTGGCTGATTAATGTCAAAATAATTTTCTGGGTTTAGCAGTTAAAACTTAGTTCTGGTTCTATAAAAGAAAAAATATTTTGTGTTTAATCAATGTGAAAAGTGGGAAAAAATCAGATTGCTGAAATTATTTAATATTTATTGTAACAGATGCATGAAATGTACTTTTAAGCATGCTTGCTCAGGTAAAATCACACCGCACTCAAGGAAGAGGAATGTTCAGTGCCTGTTTCTCTTTAGATCTTGGCTATACTATGAACAGGTTTTAATGTAGCTGCCCCACAGGGTGTTTGTACTTCTACTGCAGTGAAACTCCGCTGAGGAAACTAGCTCCCATGCAAAGCGGAGGTGCCACGTTGAGAAACCTGAGTTAGTGCCGAGCCACCTGCCTCTGCCTGTGGTATAGCTCAGCACCGTCCGAAAGTGCAGAATCAAGTCCTGATGTCTACTTGTGCCGACAGCCCCTCTGTCCCAGGGTGTATGACCTTGCAACTGAGCCAGGAACAAAATGGGGGAGGCACGTGCAGCTCTCTTTTTTAGAAGGCAGGTTGGCTCGTGCTAAAAATTGGCAGAGACCCATGTAAAGCTACCTTTTTTCTGCTGACCTTCTGACATTTGTCTGACAGAACCTTATCCCATGCTGTCCGCCTAGAGTTTTAGAAGAAGCTGCCACTGAAGCCACTGTATTAGGTCATTCCTTTGTTTGAGAATGCTTTTAAATCAGCTTTGTAGTTCTCGAGTAAAAACTCAAAGCCGTGATGGTGTTCTACGTAGCCTTCATTTATCAGCTTACACCATTGAATAAAAGTGTTATTTTTCATTGAAAACCTCAGTAGTTGGTGGTTTTTTTTTGTTTCATTATGCTTATCTTCCAGAAGAATGCCACTATGTTTTGCTGATGAGATAATTAGTGTTCTTTGTACTCAGGGTATGCTAAAAGTTTTGTCTTCAACTGGTGCTCAGGCGTTAATTCACACAGTTTTAAAGGTAACTGTAAGGGTTTTACATTCACAGGTTAAAGACTAGCTTTTATCCTTTCATCTGTTTATACTTCACATTTACTACAGCACTGGATTATTGTCATTATTTACCGTTCCATTTGCCCAGTGAGACCTAGTACTATAGTTTTCTGTAGTACTATGTTTTTCTAGGGAGAGGTTTGTTCAGGCACATCCTTAAAATAACGGATTGCTTATCAAACAAGATAGTGATTTTTCTTTCCACTTTTTGTGTTTCATGGGCTTGGTTTGGTCTATCTTGTTGCTCTTTAAAGGAAAATCAAAAAGGAAGGGAAATAATGTCCTCTCTTCCCTCTTTCAGTTCTTATGATGTGGATAACATTTATTTTCCAAAGTATGTGTTTTAACCTTGAGTTTTATTTCACAATATCAGATTGAAATATCCATTCCTACACAGAAGAGCAAATGCAGCTGTTAAGAGAGAGGAATATACCCAGCTTTTAAAAAACACAAGGGAAAACCCAATGCTTTTAGTGGCAAACAGAGAGAACCCACTTCTTTTCTGTTCTTGGGAGATGAAGCAGAAAGGGAAAAAGTTGGCAAGTTAATACAATTCAACAAGTGCTATAGCATTTTAGGAGGTTATGCTTGTTCTGTTTAGAAGACCAATTCTACAATTTCTTGTATGCTGACCTATATATTTGTAATTGTTCATTGGTTAAATTTCCTTGTTCCAAATATTACTAGCAGATTTTACAAGTTGGAGCAAAATAATTCAATATAATTTTAATCTATAAGGTCCCAGAAAGAGTGGGGAAGAAACTGTATGATGTATTTAAAACCCAGCCTGAATAATATATGTACTCACACAGAAAAAATTCGGACCAATAACCTTAATTCTGTGATTTGATGACTCTTGAGTGTTTACTTTAACAACCTTACTGTCCTCTGGCTGTATGTTTCATACATGATACAAAGAAATTAATTGTAGTCACTAGTTTTTGGTGTTTTTTCATCTACATCAGTGTGCAGATGTCTCATGCATAGTCCTTCATTAGCATATCCAGGGTGTTAGAGTTCTTTGTCACATGCATTCACAGAATCACAGAATGGGTGATGTAGGAAGGGACCTCTGGAGGTCATCTTGTCCAAGTCCCCTGTTCAAGCAAGGCCACCCAAAACAAGTTGCCCAGGGCCATGTCTGGACGACTTTTGAATATCTTTGAGGGTGGGGACTCCACAACCTCTCCGGGCAACCTGTGCCAGTGCTCGGTCACCCTCATGGTGAAAAGAGTGTTTCCTGATGCCCAGTCGGAGTCTCTTGTGTTCCAGTTTGTGCCTTTTGCCTCTGGTCCTGTCGCTGGGCACGGATGAGAAGGGCCTGGCTCCATCCTCTTTGCACCCTGCTCACAGGTATATATATACATTGATAAGATCAGCCCCCAAGCCTTCTCCATGCTAAACAGTCCCAGCCCCCAACCTTTCCTCAGGAGAGATGCTTCAGGTCCCTTCACCATCTTAGTGGCCCTTTGCTGGACTCTCTCTACTATGTCTATGCCTCTCTTGTGTTGGGGAGCCCGGAACTGGACAACAGACTCCAGGTGTGACCTCACTAGTGCTGGGTAGAGGGGAAAGTTCACGTCCCTCCAGCTCTGGCAACATTCCTCCTGATGCAGCCCAGGATATCATCCACCTTCTTCGCTGCAAGACCGTGTTGCTGGCTGATGTTCAACTTCTAGTCCACCAGGACCCCCAAGGTCCTTGCGCTGCTTTCCATCTGGATGGATTGTTGTTCCCAGGTACAGGACTTTGCACTTGTTGAACAGCACGATCTCTCTGCCAGCCCATTTCTCCAGCCCGCTGAGGTTCCCTCTGAATGACAGCATGACCCTCTGGCTATGCCACTTCTCCCAGTATCAGCCACTCCTCCCAGTTCTGTGTTACCAGCAAATTGAGGATGCACCCTACAGATCATTTATGAAGATGCTAACTCCACTCATGTGACTTGAGAGTGGACAAGCACTGATTAATGAGTTATTACCTGTTCTTATAAGAAGTCACATATAAAAATACAGTCTCACAAGGCCAATAATAAATGGCTGGTTGGACATTTGACTTGGAGGTTAAAGCAAGATGGTTTTATCATACAAAATTCTATAATAATGTTAGCTTACTATGGTCTTCCTTCCCAGTCCAGTGCATCTCTAGATGATGGAGAATGAATGCATGACTTTCGTACTCCAAATCTATGTGCAAAAGTGACTTCAGCAGGTCCTCCATCCACATCACAGCTATCAGCTCTAACACTTGAAGCCCACAAGGCTGGAGGTTCAACTAAAGAAGGTAAACTCTGTCCCATTGCTATTTCTATTGATCTTGTTTTCATTTAAATCAATGAATAGTTAGAGGGAAGAATCCTCTTTCATCATAGGAATTTAGTACTTCCCCTTTAAATGTAGAACTTTCTCAATATAACTTTTTCTTGCAGGAGAACTAAGATTAGGATTAATTTTAGGATTTAGGAGGATTTAGGTAGGGACGAGAAAGATACATCCTCAGTTGTGTCAAATTCCTGGTTGATGCAACTGCTGAGGCTTTAGAAAGACATAGAATGCTGGACAGCCAAACTGGCTAGCAGTGTGTCTTGACTGACGTTGAGTACAACAGCTCACGTCTGTCGGTGGCGTGCACCTCACTTCCTTACTCATCCATGGGAAGATCTGTCTGTTGTCCATCTATACTCTGGCAGTCCCACTGTGGAAAGGAAACAC
The DNA here is from genome assembly GCF_023638135.1 of Falco biarmicus. Lineage (NCBI taxonomy): Eukaryota > Metazoa > Chordata > Aves > Falconiformes > Falconidae > Falco > Falco biarmicus. Next base: position 4,199,233 of record NC_079311.1, on the reverse strand, counting down.
TGAAAACCAGGTTCTGCCTGCGTGACACAAGTGTAGGGTCTGTCCTCCCACTGCTGCAACGGCAATTTTGAGAAATGTGTGAAGTAGCTCGTGTGTTTTTTTGGCTATAATAGGTGACTTCAGTAGAGCCCCGAGTGCAAATATAGTGGCGTCATGTGACAGCTGATATCCTTTCCCCCCACACAGAAATAACCACTTCCTTTTGAAAAGTAATTCAGAATATCTGAGTCATTAAGGGTCTGTCTCAGAATGTGATTTCCATCATGTTGCTGTTTTTGTGGTTTGCTTACCACGTGAGTTATCTACACCAGCCTTCTTATTTTTTTCTGCCCTTGCTGTCACTGAGGGGGGTGGGGGAAAAGAAAGAAGAAAATTTTCAAGCAGAATGTGGTATTTAATGATTTATTGCAGATTTTTGTTCTCGATATTTTTTCCCCAGTATTCTTATCTGACTTACTGGATTTATGTCAGTGGCGGAATTGACGTTTTTTGTCCAACAGTTTGACAGAGGGAGGCTGTTGCCTATAGCAATAGCAAAAGTAATCTTGAATAAGCAAAAAAATCTGTTGAGTAAAGCAAGGAGGATAATTTCAGGTTAAATAGATTTAACTGGCACTACTAGTTAAACTTCTTTACAACTAATACTGTTACTACTACTACTAATAATAATTTAAAAAAAGAACCTGAAAGTGGCAGGAGTGATAGTAGTACCAAACTTCTTTTAATTTCTTGCAGTGTCCCTTCTCTCCCTTCTCTTACATTTTTAGTGCCTTTGCTATCTTTTTATACCAAAGGCCCCGCACAATTAAAAAACAAGTAGTGCAGTCTTTGAATCCCCTCTCTCTACAACCTCCTGCCCAACCTTGCATTTAGATATGTAATTTCCTCTTCTAGGAAAGTGTCTTACACTTTCTTACCTACCTTAACTGCTTGACATCTGATCCTTATCTTGCCTTTTACTTAAACATTTGCTGGTCTTTCAGTCAAGAGGTGTCAAAAGTTTCCTTTCCCTTTGTTATTACAGAGTTCCTGTAAATGTAATTACATTGCCATAATTTCTGTGCAAGGTAACATTACAAGAGGAGAATTTTGAGAGCATAAAAGGGCAGGTAGTTACAAAATGTTGTAGCCTACAGGTGTAAGAAGTGGGACTAGAGACAGCCATCACTGAGGTGCATACCCTGTGAGCATGCATGCAGTTTACAGATTTGGGACAGGTATTCTGCAGCTAAATTGAGAAATTTGAGTCAGGATCTGGAAGGTGGAGTGATAGATTTCAGATATGAGAATGATTTTCCAGGTTTCTGGAGTTTTCAAGTCCATAGTTCTTACTTGGGAATAGTTGTATAATCTTGTAGCGTTTGTTTTATGCATAAAAAAGCTTTTTCTGGCAGATGGAAAGCGATATTCTACCTGGCCACGTGTCTGCTCCTTAATAACTGAACTGAAAGGAGGGAGAAGGAAAGCGGAGGCAGGCTCAGTTTTCCAAAGTACCTGTATTTTAAAAGACTCCTGAAAGCAAAAGATCCTGTGGTATACTGCATTAAACAGTGAAATTATGATTTCATTTTGAAACACACAAGGTATTAGATCTTCATTCAGGGGAAAGGTTTATCCATACATGAAGGTGCATTCACTGCTTCTCATCTCACTTTCTCTACCGACAGTACCATATCCCTTAATTCAAGGAGTTAAGCTTGTCTGTGTGTTTTTACATTCTTAAAAATTTGCAGAATTGCGGGAAGGAAGGACTGGATGTATGTCCTAGTAACTCTGGGGGTTTTGTTTGTATGCTGTTTATTTCATTGTTAATCTCACTGCTGTTTTCTTGCAACTGAAGACTGTTTGGATCACTGAAGGGGTCATTAAACCGCTTAACGCGGTCCCTTTGCTGAAAAGCAGTGGAAGCAATTTTCAGAGGTGTATGTCCCCCAAAACAGTTTCTAGGAACAATCCAGAAGAGTTAAATAGACCAGCGCCTGTCTTTGTGAGTGAGCCTCATTTATGAACATTGAACTCTTGTTTATTTCTTCATTTATGCTTTTACTCACAAGCCTCAAATGTAGAAACAGTAGACCAAAAGCAGTCATGAAAGCACAGACAAAGAGCTGATAACAGCTGCTGCATAATGAAAGCATATTTGAATCTCTATGCATGGCATTCAGGGAGAAGAAAAAAAAAAAAAAAGCGTGCATAGAATTTAATTATATTGGGTAAAACTAATCTTTGCAGTAACTCCCTGAAATTAGCTGAGTGCTGTTTTTTGGTTGTTGGCTTGTTTTTGTTTTTTTGTTTTGTTTTGTTGGGGTTTTTTTTAAGCCAAAGGAACATTAGTTTTACATTTTAGTAAATACAAAATTGGTGCAATGTGAAGTCTTAGGTTTAGAAGACTGGACATCCATATTTAACCTTCCCTACAAAGCTGCTTTATTAATTGGACCAAATATACCACATAAACAAAAATAATTCTCATGTAGCCTTTTGTCTTTAAGTTTGTTGAATTGTTCCCCTTCTTGCCACTGTCAGGTCAAGATTTGTAGTAGTAGCATGCACCTGGTTGTATTTAGTCCTTTTAAAAAAATTATCCACTGATCTGAGATTTTTTTGTTGTAGCTAATGGGTTAGCGTTTAAAGCCTGGAGAGCCGTATCTCAGTTTAATTATTGCTTCTGAAACTGAGAAAAGTTACATGGAGAACAAAGAAAATAAAGTTCTTTGTGCCATGCTGAAATGAAGATACTGTTTCCCCTTTTTCTTTGTATTAAATAACCTGGAAGTTTTGCTGGTTTTGTGTTTAGTTATTCTAGGGCTGTATGTAGCCTCATGCAGCTTAACGAGACCCCCCTTTTTTTCTCATGAACTTCAGTGATGGTATCTCTCTCTTTGTCCCAGATGAAAGGAACTTTTACTGCTGTTATTCAAATCCTAGTGAGCTGGGCAGCCACCTGAGATTCTATCAGATGCCTTCAGTTTTTTACAAACTACTCTCAGCAAAGTTGGAGCTTTGGTTCAGATTTGAGATATGGAACAAAGATACTTTACTAACATAAAACTTCAAGCTTTTAGAATGCATGGCATCAGTAATCGTTAGCATCTCCTGGCCAATATTTCATGTGTTCTGAGTCCACAGCTGAAAACCGTAAAGCAATTAGATATGTCCCCAGGCTACATGAAAAAAGTGCAGTAACCAGTGCTTTTAGTATTCTTTTTTTTACAAACACAGTATTTTGCATCTGTAGTGTATTCAAATATACCGGTGCTCTGGAAGGGCTGATATGCATTAAAAGGCTGGTAGAACAGGTTATTATTTAAAAATGTACTGAGGACATAGAACCTAGTTCTTATTAATATTACTTGCCCGTTTCATTTTTAGGTCTTCAAAAAGCTACTCAGAATGAGGAAAAAAAATAAGTGCACCCAGGTGGAAAAAAAAAAATTGTGCTTTCTTATCTAAGCCTAACAATCAAGGTAATAAATTAACCCTGTCACAGACCATTCGATACATGGCTCAATAATATGCAGCATTTAATTGCTAAATAAGGATCAAGGTAGATCTCAGAGAAATGGATGTTTATAACTAAGGATATTGGCTGGAAGAGGATAAAGATTGGGACGGTCCTGTACTTTAAAAGATATTGTTTTACTTGAAGAGATTCCACTAAGAAAAGGACCAAGAAGATTTTCCCCACCCTGGAATATCAGAGCTGCTGCACTGTTTTATTTTGTTTGCTTGCTTTTTCACAGCTCTTATAGCATCTGCATTGCATTATACCCATATGTGTACTACTCTTGATGTCTCCTTCCCCTCTTGCTGTCTTTTATGCAGAAACCAATGTAAAAGGACTATGATACAGCACTACTATTTGAAATGAAATGAGCTCAACAAAAAGTATTAACTCTGTGTATGGGAAGGAGACGTGAGTGTGTCCTTGTTTATCTGCTTTGTGGCCTTCATTCAGTCACTTCATCTGCCAGGATACTTTGGACTCTTCAAATCTCTGATTCTCTGTCCATGTCCTGATTGTTTGTACTGAATTTCTTCCAGGTGGGACTGCCCCTCTTGCTGTCCTTGTGCAATATCTCATACCAAGCAGATTGACCTCAGTTCTGTCACACTGCAAGACTAAAATAGCGCCATTTTCTCCATTTGAAGGTGATTTATCCTTGTAGAGAATTGTTTGCTGCGCAAGCGTCCTTCATTGTTTGGCATGGGTATGGCAACTGCAATCAAACTCTGTTTATTGTTGTTGATCCTTTTCTTTGCAACAGTCTTCTTTTATCTCTCATCCAATTACATTAGTATCTATAGTCTTATGTTTGCTAGACATATATGATGATATTTGGTCTTTGCCTCAGAGAGCATACTTCTGTACAAAAATTATAAAGTAAGATATGCATGAAAGGTGGGTATTCTGTTGTAGCATATGGGATGAACAAAACCTGGATGCTGCCCACAGGTAGTTTATGGGAATGTTACTTTGGCCACTCTGAAGCAAATAACTTCTTGCAAGTTTTAAGCTGATGAGTCTTTCAGCATTCACTGTACATTTGGGCTCCGATGACGTAAAGTATTTAAATAGAAACAGCTGCATAAAGGGCATCAGAGAGACATCAACCATAAGAACTTTGCCGCATAAAAATGAAGTATACTAACAACACAGATTTTTCTATTATTAATGAAATGGATTTCTTTGAACAAACTCAAGCAGACAAAGAGTAATAGCAAAGTCATGAATTAAGTAGTGGCTTATAAGTAAAAGTCCCATAGCACTCCTGCACATGACACCTTTCCACTGAGGTTTGTTCAGTTGGGAACTAAAAGAGGATGATCTTGGTTTCAAAGAGAAGAAAATATGAATAGTCTAGAAAAGTTGCCTCATTTTCATAATAAATGGAAGTAACAACACGCACATATTGCTTCAGTCTTCAGATATTCCCAAAATAATCTGATCCTGTTTTCTTGCATTGGTATGTCACCTGATTGACTCAGAATTTCTTCTTCTTGATTTATAAGTGATAGACAGGTGGATCATAACAAGCTCATTTCAGATCTAATCAGGGTCATGCTTATAACGGGTTGCCTTTGAAGCCAGGTGAGGACAGAGAGCAGCTTTCCATTAGGAATGTCTGGAATGGCTGATGTACAGGAAATGAGAAGAGTAACAGATACTAGCGTGAAGGTTGCACGTATCTACAAGAAACTCAAACACGAGCTCTGTCACAGGAAGAACTGCATTGCTGAAAGCTGCTGAAATAGATTCCTAGATTCAACAAATCTCTCTCCCTTTGAGGTCTATTAGATATGGTTGGGCTTGATGATATATCATGATATACGTACATATGCTTGTATGTATACATGCATAAACTGAAAGAGGGGAGATTTAGGTACTAGGAAGGAATTCTTTACCGTGGCGAGGCGCTGGCCCAGGCTGCCCAGAGCAGCTGTGGGTGCCCCATCCCTGGCAGGGCTCAAGGCCAGGCTGGACGGGGCTGGGAGCAGCCTGGGCTGGGGGGGGTGCCCCCAGCCGGGGCAGGGGGTGGGAGCTAGGCGCTGTTTAAGGTCCCTTGAACCCAAACCATTCTATGGTTCTATGATTCTGTATCTTTTATGTATGCATATATAATGTATATACACGCACACACATAGAGTAGGATGCACCTCACTTAGCTGTAGCCGTTTATCACAGGTGTGCCGTCCACTGCGGCTGAATGCATTCTATAATCCATGGAAGTACATAAGGACTTCCAGTGTGTCAGGAGACAGATGCTGAAGAGAGGTGAATCACCCTTTGGAGGTTATCTGTTGTTGATACAGGGCACCCAGCCTAATTTAAACTAAACATTCAGCTTCTGGCTAGCCAAAACAAGGTGAACCAAGTGTCACCTACTGTTGCCTAGAATTCCAGCTAGGCTGGCTTCACTGTTTTTTGGTTTTTTTTTTACTGTGGTTCTGCCTTCTATTTCCATCCATGGAGTCTTGTTATACCATTGTGTGCTGTGTGGAAGATTTCTCTCCTACCTCATATTTGCTCAGATGAACAGATTACGGTGAAAGTCTCACTTGGATAAATTAAGTGGATTGTAGCCCTGTAATTAACCACATGACTTTTCTTTGAGGTCTCTTGCTTTTTTTCATACCACACACTATACCAGTGCCACTACCACCACCTACAATGTTACCATAAGCTTCCTAGTTAATATATTCTTGTTTAAACTCCCGGGAATCACAACACATTTTTCATTTTATAGCAACATCCTGGAAAGCCCTCTTCGGATTATTTCTCTGTCGCGGGCAGAGAGTCTGGCTGCTGAAGGCTGGGGATGGCGGCTCCCACAGCAGCTGCCCGAAGCAGTAAAATGTGGCAGTCGGGTCAGGAGGGTGACAGCTGGTAGCCTAATTTGCCATCCACACAGATATCTGGCAACAACCCAGCACTCTGGGAAATACGGGAAGATGTGTTTGGCTTTTGCTGAAAGTCCCGGGAAGCACGCATGGGTGCTTGCCCACATTCACGGGGGGGTGGAAGTGGGCTGTTTCTGTGTCGGAAGGAAGAAGTTGCCTGACCACCAGGATACGGCTGCAGTGATTGCCACAGAGAATCCCCGCTCCTGAATATTGTCCCATATGGGACAGAGTTCACAGTAAAGAAACAAAATCCAGTTAAAAGGAAAAAGAAGTTCATCCAAAACTTGAGAGCAGGTTTCAGCTGGGTGATGCGGCATAGGTTTTGAGGCAAGAGGTGCTAGCTATTTCTTAGTAACTTTAAAAAATACCTAGTTTATCCTCAGGTTGTGATGCATTTTAATGATAATGGTTTGGGCCTATAGCTAATAGTGAGGTCCATTGGAATGGACATGCCATTTATGCCAGCTTTACAAAATCTCATAGGAGAGTTTGTAGTTATTTTTGACACATTCAGACTCACCATGCTGGTACAAATCAGATTGCCAGTTGGTAGAGCTACATGTTGGAGCTGACCTTTCACCGATGTAGTGACAAATGTGTTTTATCTCATTCCCTGAAGACCACATGGAAGTGATGTTAAAAATAAAATCTGTCTTTTGATCTAATGTGAACTTTATTTATTTTCTTCCAGGGGCACTGAACTGCCTATAGGCATGATGTTTTGATGACAGGAAAAAAAAGAAAGCAACTTTTTTTTTTTTTTTTTTTCCAAAAAAGTATGAATTAGCATTTTCTAGCTGCAAGAAAATGCAGAGACCTAAGCAATACAACTGTGAATGAAAGTTAGCCAGCAAAGTGCTTAGCCTGCACAGAAAGTAGCATCAGTATTACATTTGCCTTCCCATTAATGGTCTGGGTTTCAGATTTTGTTTCAAGGTATGTACTTTCTGCAGTAATCCAAGATGAATGACTGAATTTAAATCTGGTTTTGACACAACTTGTAAATAACATTTGTTGAAGCAGTATAGGTCATCTCCATACATCAACTGTAGCCTTCCAGAATCTGATGCAGACCTTACTGAAATTACTGAAAAGCTGCTCATTGACTTCAGTAGGCTTTGGATCTTGCCTTCAGATTTCAGCGAGACACAGTTTACCACCTAGATAGATTCATTGCCAATGTCAGGTACTAGGACTCACTATACAAGATTGGCAAAAGCTTCATTTCATAAGGTAATTTGTCTTTTACACTTCATGTTTTGGGGATTGTGAGCTTGCCTGAACATTAAGAAGTCATTTTCCAGCAAACAAGAAAATATTCCTGTGGGTGAGGGTGAATCAACTCATGTGTCTCTGTTAGTCACCGGGGAGCTGACTTGGGTGCATTACAGTCAGCTCTTTGCATTTAGCAAAGAAACCAGTAATAAATGTAAAGCGGGTCATCCTTCCCCCATTGATTTTGTAAAGATAGCAGAAAATACTACATTTTAAGAATCAAAGACAAGAAGCAGATGCTAACATCCCCACAGGAATGCAGTCAATTTTCTTCATTTGCTTCATCTTCTTCTAAACTTAAGTTGTCTTCGTTTGCTCCAAGAATGACATGCAGCCTTAGGTATAATTTTGTAAAACTGTTAGTTTCCATCTCTCATGTTCAGGTGTCTTCTACAATGTAGAATTGTAATCTGCTCCTTTCAATGTATTTTAATTTTACACTTACTGGTAGTCTGACTTTGTTTCCTTGTACATACACACTGCCTTGAACTCATTTCCCCTTTGCTTCTTCAGCCTGGGTGAACCAGATACTAGCCTAATACATCTGTTATTTTTAAGTCTCCTGATTCATAATTACCTGCTGGTCCTGTAAACCCTGTGCTATTTTTGTTTTCCGTAGAAGTGTCAGGAATATTTTCTAGAGTGGCTCTATTAGAAGAGTGGTAATGAAAAACACCCAACTTCTCTCTCCTCTGTGATGCTGCTCTTTGTAAAATTGGTTTATCAGTCACTTACCACCTACTTCTCAACTGAACCAATGTTACAAGAGGTTTATCTGGATGAGGACTGTGGGGTATTTGGTTTAGATCCTGATCTTTGTTTCTGTGGCACTTGATCAGCTGTTTCCCCGCAAAGGTCGCCCACCAGGCTTACAACGGCAGTGCGCCCGGAGTCAGCAGCTCTCGCTGCTCCTCCCTTCTCTGTGGTTTGGGTTCTGTCTTCAAAACAGCATATGAAGGCTTGGGATGGAATGTAATGGACACTCATGTGGCTGCATATTCTTTAGTTCCTGTCAGCTGGGCAGCAAGTCGTCGTTTTCCCACCTTCCTCAATAGCTGTGAGAGGAAGAGGCAGAGAGCAGGGGCAAGACCCTGGCACAGATTTACAACAGCATTGGTTTTCGGGGACTGGCAGCAAGTAACACCTTGGCATTTAAATTCCCTGACTGAGTGCAGCTATGCCAAAACAAGCCGCACATTTATCATATTGTATTTTTTGCTTTGAAAGACATTTGGGATTATCTGCCATAATCAGCTAGGAAAAAAAGATTCTGCAAGATCATCAGGTGGTGGCTGACCTTTTGGGCATTTTCTTCACTGTTAAGTGTTATTAGGCAGTCACAAAAATGAAGTGTTCTTTCTTTAGGCTCTCTTTGCCTTCCTCAGTATTTCAGCTATCATCTTCTTTCAGGCTTTGGCTTCAGCTGTGTATTTATTAACCTCAGGTATTATCTGGGTTTTATAGTGGTTCCTCTGAGTGACACTTCTCCTCTAGGGATGCCACTGAAAACATTCCTGGCTCAGTCAAACAGCCACCAGCTAAAAATTAATCCCTGCAGCCAACATGGTGTTATTCTTCTTAACAGGAGACCTACGATGCTGACGGATGGGCATTATCACCCACATCTTAATGCTTTGCAGTGTAACAGCTCTGTCTTTCTTTAGCTACCTTCCTTCTGTGCAGCGCTGTGCAGTGCTGTGCAGGACGCTGGTCTGCGGTCAGTGCCGTTCTAACCACAAACCCAACTCATGGCACTTTCTGGGCAGCTCTGAGGATCATGATCTCCATCCCTGCCAGACCCAGTCCAACCAGTAATAACTGATCGCATGAGGGGAGAATAGGAAAGCCTATGTAGAGCCATACAATGTTTAGTTTTAGCACTGTGATTTTTTTTTTTTTTTTTAAACCAAAACATTTCGATTGAGTTTGTGTTGGGCAGCCGCCAGCAATATTTCTTTATGGAAGACGTTCTCAGCAAATCTGTATTTCTTCAAATATGAAGTAATTATCTTATTATTGTTTGAGTGGAAATAATTGCAAGTTCATTAATTTTATAAGAGGATACTTGTGAAATTACTTGTCTTAGAGAGGTTCAAGCTGAGCCAGAAGCAATGTGCTCTCTTAAACAGAACAGCTCTAAACAAAAATGCATCCCAAGCACTATACAAATAGCATAGAGGGGAAAAGTTTAGGTTAAGGTCTAATTTACTCAGCGTCATGTTAAATCACAGCTTTATGATGTAATCAAATTTAAATTTTGTGCCGGGTAAGCATGTGGCTGAAGACAGAGTTGGAGGATGTTATAATAACAATATCCTGATTGCTGACCTAGGGATGGTTTACAACTAAAGATCTTAAGCTTCTGTTAAAACCCATCTGATTTGGCATTATGAATGTTTTATATACTTAAATTTATTTCAGCTAGCAGTATTGTGGCTGCTCAGTGGAAGGTAAGAACGTTTGAGTGTTGAATGTAAGAAATTTGAAGAATTTGTGTTCAAGGCATTATAAAATGAAGAAAAACATAAGTCTAAGGCCTGAAAGCCACTTCAACCCCCCTATGTACAATGTGAGGGTTTCATACACCAGCACTAGTTTATTATAGATGGTTCTCCTACAAAAATGCTGAAAATATCTGTTTTCAAAAATGGGTTTGCTTTTCCCATTGGCAGAAATGTTGGAGGAAAAATAAGCATACAGGATATTAATTGGAAAAATCCATGTGAATACAAGAGCTGATGTTGAGCATATTTTCAAGTCAGGAACAAGAAATAGTAAGGTGAAATAATCTCAACAAACTACCACAGAACAGTGCTGCTCAAACAGCAAATACTGTTAATTATTGTTAACGCAACCTGTAGATTTTCAAATCTGAACCTGCAGTTTCGCTTGCTTGAAGGAGCTGGACATGTTAGATTTGTAGTATTTTCATCTTTTTTTTTTTTTTTTCTTTGTCCCCTGTCTGGAGCCCTGTGAAAGCCTTAGGAAAAAACCAGAGATTTTTCTGTTATCCTGTTTTTTATGTCCTTTTTGCTGATACTGAGGGTGAAGTCAATATGGCCTTTAAGAGAAGGAAAGTTATAAATGCTTTTTATTTGCTCTGAGAACTAACAAAGCTATCACCTATGAAAGATTATTGCAGCATTGTATATCCATGTTTCTTACTCCAATAAAAGCATAGCTGTTTGCTCTGTCAGTAAATTACAAATAAAATGAAATTTTCAAGTTACATACATTCACAAGTATATGTAAACATTCATAACCTCACTTCTTGCCCTTACAACAAATTGCAATCATTGAGAAAGTTTTGGGTTTTTTTTTCTTTTTAATTTGTGGGTGAAAAGAGCTTATCTTGTCACAATTTACAAAGCATTCTTTAAAAGGGATTAAGAATTGAAATCTGAATTCAGTATAGACAGCTCTGAGGGTTTTTTTGGAAATATTTGAATTCAAATTCCCTCACAAGATGCCTCCCTACAAAAAAAAAAAAAAAAAAGAAAAAGAAAAAGAAAAAGAAAAAGTTGTTCTGTTAAAGTCTTTACAAAGAAGCTGGAAATGATGTGGTTTTTGATGCTAGATTGAGTGCTATAATTCATCTGTGTAGTAGGACTTACTTTCAGACTTACGTGGACTCAGCCGTGCTAACGTAAGTATTGATACCCCCCATGTGATGAGCTGGATTAACAAAGTAATCTGCAAGGGATGCACAAATATCTGCTTAGTTTTTGTTGTTTTGTTTTTTTTTTAAATGGGACATGAATGTTTTATTTTCTGCACGCAGCTTTGAAATGCATTCCTTCATTTTCCCTTGTGCTGTTCTGAAACTACCAGTTGGTAGGTAGGATGTGCCTATGTTAGAAATTACTGCTCAACGGATTTGCACTGAAGATTTGGAGCCTGTGAACATCCGTACACTGAACAGAATCCCTAGGGCCATGTGGTAGCAATTCTGGAAACATGTTTTGAGGAGAAAAGCAAAAATTTCAAAGTTGTACATCCAGCTTGTCTCAGTAATTTTGCAGGCAATGAAGGATGGCAGTTTACTTACATTTAATTCTCAAAGATTTGTACAGCTAAGCTACGATGTGTCAAAGGGCTAGAGAACCTGTCCAATGAGGAAAGGTGGAAGAATCCCCTTCACTCAAGGTCTCCAAGACGTGTTTGGACAGCATGCTAGATAATCTCATTTAGGCTCCCTTTCCCACAAAAGGGACCAGGTGATCCTTGGAGGTCCCCTCCAACCCCGGCTATTCTGTGATCCTTCATAACCTGTAGAGTGGAGCAGTGTTAAAGGTGGCCTGTAGCCATCTTCCTTCTTTTCTGGTGACTTATTTAAAGGTGGAAATGCAATGATTACAGGGTGGCCTCTTATGTGGCATTGATGCTAAAAGTCAATGTTGTTCTCTGTTTAATTCTATTAAAGATCACATAATCTCTAGTGGGACACTGTGGAATTTATGGCTCAGTTGCCTACATTTCAAAACAGATTGTTGGAGGTTGCTTTGGGAATTTCTGTGTTCGCAGTGTTCAGATTTAGAAGAATATGAACCTGATGTTCCTGGCATGGTGCATTCCACCCCTGACTGTAATGCACCTGCTGTACACATGATATTTGAGAAGGACATCTAGTATACAGACATCAGATGGCAATAACGATTTGCAGACTTTCATTTGAGTAGGCAGATGGTCTTGGAATGATGTAAGGAGTTAGCACAACTGCCCTTGCATTAAGATGCAAAAGCTGTTAAATTTAGTGTGGTTTTGGTTCATAGCTACCCACTTTGATGTGGGCATATCACTTGTTAGGATGGTTGTGGTGGAGGCTTGGGGTGCCTTTAAATGTTTATTTGCAGGCTGTGGTCATTGGAAATGTGCCTGAAATAATAACTTCTTTGTGCCTTTCTTTTTTCAAAGAATGTGTATCTAAACTGGATTTGGGCATACATGAAGGCAACAGAAGTTGGCAGAATGATAAATTATAACATTTAAAATAAAAACGGTTTGTAAGTTTGAATGGGCAGCAATTTTGCATGAAAGCTGCATGGGGTTGAAGGGTTACCTGCATTACCAACCAAAGCTTTATACCTGTCCTTCAGGTCATAGAATTCATTTCAGAAAAAAATCTCTTAAAATTCCTGAATTGGAAATTGTTTCTAAGCCTTTGAAATTATCTTCTCAATGTGTATGGTGAGAATTACACTAAGTACTGTTCTTGGTTAGGTACTGCCCTAAACCTCCCAGAAACAAAGTTCTTTCAGCTTCATACCTACTGCTATCCACATTCCATTTACTTTTAACATTGTCTATAGAAATAAGGGCAGCAGGCTTCCCTTTCTGTCCTGGGGGTCTGGTTTCTACCATTACAGGTGACTTTTCAATACGTCTTCAAAATAAACTGGCTTGAAAAGAACTTCCCACTTCTTCCCCGTGGTTTCCCCGTGGAAGTGTTGTTGCATTTAATGCAGTATCCTGGGCCATATGTATACGGTAATGGTGCAGTCACAGATCTTTTCCTGTCTTTGAGCCGCTGCTTGGCAAAGTCAAGTGCAGTCAAGTCAAGGACAGTCATTAATTCACTCCAGCTCCTTCCCCAGCCACTCACACCTAGCATGGACAGTACCTACTGCTGCCACACATCCTTGTGCAGCACGCAGATCACTCTGAGCTGGAACGAGTTCATGGTTAGTTCAAACTCTGTCATTCTTTTAACTTTACAGTGGAACTGTGACCTAAACAAAGCAGCTAGTAATTCACTTTCTCCAGCTGCAGGGGACTCTTTGTAAATTTTGTCTCATCTTTGCTCTACCTTACCTCCAGTGGAGTCGGAAAAACAGTGGAGCACAAACTGTTTGCTGAGCTCGGGGTTTTGGTTTGTCATTTTAAAGGAATTCGGGCCCTTACGTTAGCCCACCAATTTCTCCAACCCTCTATATCTCAAGGGCGAGGATTAATTTTGTTTTCTTTTTAATTTGTGTATTCTTTTTAAGAGAGCCAGCCAATTTTCATTTTGGCTGAGTGTCTGGATCAAGAAGTCTACAACCACCATAGGCTCCTTCAAGATAAACATGTTTTGGTTCTTGCCTAAAATGAAATGCTGTTTCAATGGCTCTTCAACCACGGTCCTCAAGTATACTTCTAGCACAAAGTAGAAATTCACTAATATGAAAAGAAAAGAAAAGATACTGAAGTTATTAATGCTTGGTATTCTAAATTCTGATGATTTTCTTGGGTGTGATGCAAATATGAAGGGCTTTTCGGAGAATTAATAATTGTAAATGTGTCTCTTGCAGATAAGGCAAAGATTTATGGGATTTGCTCCCATTCATGGGATCTTCTATTAAAATACTATCTTTCTGCTGAAATTTGTACAAGACTTCAGTGGAAACTAAATAGTCATTGCACATCAGAAAACAAAAATTATACTGCAGAGAAAAAAAATATCCACAATTAACAATAAAAAATGTGGGGCATCTTACATAGGCATCACAAACAACTGACAATGTCGTTTCCCATACACAATGTCAAGAAATCCTGATCCAGAGCCATCTCTAGTGTCTAATTATTCTGCACTTAGCTCTTGTTTTTATCTTCTTTGCTAAATGAGTTCCTGTGTGGCAGCCAAAGGAAGTGGTGAACCACCCCCACGGAAGACTTGATATTTGGTTTTAAGAATACTTTTATACAAGCTTGCTGTGGTTGCTTCAGCAGCTACTGCTGATGTTTTACCTCTTTTTCAAGTGGAAAAACAATCTTCAGAGTGACAAAAGGTTAGCAGTCTTGCAAGTATCCAGATTATGCATTAGGTTTGATAGATTTCCATTAAAAAGGAAGTAATACAGGCAATTATTTGATATGCTCCAAGCTACTGATGTGATATTGCTATACAGAGCCCACTAAAAAAATCCTATGTTTCCTGTCGAAGTATATTTCTAGGGGAAAGGTTCTGTGTTAATGCACTGTGGAAGTGTGCATTGTATTGTGTCATGATCTTTCCTGGTGTATAATCTACAAGGGCTCTCATTACTGAACTTTTAATTTAATCTACTCTCAGGCCTTGGTTACTCTCAGCCTAATATGTTGGAGTAATAATACTGTCATGTACTAGCATGTGATGCTTGTCTTCTTGGTTCAGAAGAGCTGTTGCTTGGCAAGACAATTATGTAGAGGACTTTGTTAGTAATTTTTTTATTTCTCACTGCTGCTTTTTCAGTACTCAGTACGGTTTTCTAGTTCAGGTTGATAGAAAATATTTATAAATTTGGATCAAATTTGCTGTGTAACTTTGATCACATTTCCTATGTTAAAGGTTCCCCCAAACCTCAAACCAGAGAATAATTCAATACTAGTCACAAGTTGAGTGAGCCACTCTGAGACTAAAAAATATTGAAATATGAGTTTCACTTGAGGTTAGAAGTGCTGCTTTCCTGTATGAGGAGTCAGTTCTTATTTTGAAGCCCCACTCATAATGCCACACTTACTGTGAACAACATCTCTGAGCTGGCATTGCCCCCAAAGAGACATATGCCTTTTAATAGACAATAAATGAACAATCCAATTATTTTAAGATACTTTTAATAGCAGGAAGATACAATAAATACCTTAAGTGTGTAACAGGTGACAACAACAGAATAAGTAAGAGACTGTCAGTTGGGAAGAGTCTTACAGCATCCTTCTCCCACAGCCTGAGGCTTATTCTGATGGCCTGATTCTGATTGTTTTGTCTTTCTGGAAGATCCTATCCTGGAAGCAGATGAATTAACAAAGACCAGTGCTGAGACCAGTGTTAGCTAATGGAAAATTCTGCTGCGAGCCAGAATCTCCATCGACGCAGTGACTGCAGGTGGGTCTGACCTCAAGGCACCAAAACCTGATCATCCACAGCTGAAACTGAGCAACCCTTCCACTGTTGTCAACAAGTGTTAACTGGGGAAGGACTGGAGTAACTCCCAGCCATTTGGAGTTCAGCTTTAATAGTAGAAAATTTCTAATTTCTCAGCACAGCCTGTTCATGCTGGTTAGGACTAGGAAGTTATGATTGGACCATTACCTGCACAGCAAGGTGAGCGGCCAAGGCAGCACAACAAGGGTGTTTCAGGAATCTGCTGTGACCTGACATTCGCAGCCCCATTCAGGCTACCTCATTTTTATTATCAAGTCACATTTTTACCTTTTGCATCAGTTTTAATACAAGATACGTTCAGACAGACTGGAAAGATTCCAGTCTAGAGTTTTAAAAATGTGTTTCTTCAGTATCTTTATGAATATTTAAAGCCAACTTCTCTCCATTCACTGAACTCCAGAGACTCGTCATATACCTCGCTTAGCTGTTAATGCTGCTACCATTAGTTGTATGGCAGGGAATGTATGGATCTGCCCCATTTTGAAGCTCACAGTTTTGGAGATGTGGTAAGTAAGTAAAAAAACCTGTGGTAGCTGTTTTGCAGCTAATAGTTTGAAGTGGGTTTCTCAGACACTGATACCTGTGCTGTGTCATCCCTGGCAGCCCGCATCCTAAATACACTCTCAAACATCTTCTGACACAAAAGCTGTTCTTAGCTCACTGACACCTGCCGGCAACCCCAAAACCAACCACGGCCTTAAAATTTGCCAGCCCTAGGTGGTCTGCTGACTTACCAAAAATTGCCACCTTGAACCCTGAAGCTTAGTTGTCACTTTTAAGCTAGTGATGCCTGCCAGTTTTGCCACCACCCTTGCCAGTTCCCTAGGAGCACTGCCTGTCAAAACCTCCGCCTGGCCATCCTGTCTAGGCAAAACAGTAACCCCAGTCGGCTGGGAAGTCAACTCAATCCTTGGCAACTCAACTTTAATTCTGATTATTAAACACTAATGTAATATTTCCAGTTTGAATGTGGGCCCATAGAGTAGCCTGACCTACCCCTGTCTAGTGAAGACATCAAATAAGTGTACTTTTTTTTTTTTATGTCATTGTATTTTTTAATTTTTTTTAATTATGGCTACAACTACTCTTAAGTTGCAGATCTAGACCCAATCTCAGCCTTTGCTCAAGGACTGTCTTGTTTAGCAGAAGCAGTTTTGGATGTTACCACATCTGCCTCTCCAGTCCTTTGCTGGGTGTTAGAACTTTCATAACTGAAGGGGCAAAATGAGGTGTGTCCCCACTTCTGTTTAGTCCAGTCTATTAACTTCTGGCAATAACACTTTTTGGTACTTTAAGCAGATCTGTAAAGTAGGATGGCTGTAGTTCAGAAAAGTTTTTTCTCCATTGTTGCTGTTCTGGGAGCAGTAAAATCCAGTGAATGAGCAGGACACCAAGTGTAAAAGTGTTTTAAGTGTGGCTTTACCCAACAGATCCAGTCTGTCCAAGAAATGGGTTGGTAGGGCTAAGGTTAGGATTAGGACTGAGGTTGTTCAGGGTCTGTTTGTTAGACTTACAGATTTGTCCAGAAGGAGTAATTTGGATAGATGGATGGATGTCAAAACTGACACTGGCAAAATCTGAGTTAAATTTATCCGCAGTAACTTCCAGCAAAGCTCATGAGGACAGCATTGTGAATTACAAGGCCTGCTATACAGATCTGCTCTTGTCAAAGATGCCTTTTTGGAAGCAGAAGAAGACAATTTTTGGATTCTATATAATTGCTTACATTTGAAAAAAAAAAATAATTCTGGACAGAATTCTCTTAGGATGACAGTTGTCTGCCAGAAAATAAAGAAGGCCATGAAAGATACAGTAAAACTGGGGTAGGGAAGCAGGTTTGTGGACTGAATGCCAAGGGTGAGGATGCTAACTCCAGGGATATCATCCAACAAACTTGGATGAGGTGTGGTTATGGCCGGTATTCTTTGGGAAGAAAGAAATAGTTATCGCATGTAGTTGGGGAAGATGCTTAATAGTTTGACAGGTAACCTGAACAAGTTGAAAGGAGCAATTCTTAAAATGTGAATGAATAATTTCTCTTAGAATGTAATCCTCTGACTTACTGGTCTGTACAGTAAGTACCAAGTCGTACCTGGTACCAACTTGACTTAAGGTTAGCAGGCAGGATATAAGAGACAGTGGTGCTATAATCTGAATCAATCACTTTCCTCATTTAAATTAGCCATCCCCATTGCTGCACTTTGGCTCATCTTAAAGAGCAATCTTGGAGTGCAGAAAGTGGATTTCTTTCAGTTTAAGCTAAACAAAATATGCCACCAAATATCTTTGCTGTGGTGGTACTAATAGCGGTTTTAAACTAGAAGAAGGTAGGACCAGGTAGATGTAAGGAAGAAATCTTTTACGAGGGTGGTGAAACACTGGCACAGGTTGCCCAGAGAGGTGGTAGATGCCCCATCCCTGGAAACATTCAAGGCCATGTTGGAAAATCTTATACACAAAAATAGAGTTCTTTTACCTTTTGACTCAAAGTTCACTTAATTTATGATAAAGGAGCCTTTTACAGAAACGAACTTGTTCTAGGTCAAAGGGAGTGCCAATTTAGTCAATCTAGAGCTGCATAAATGTCTTTAAATATATGTTCAGATTTCCTATTTTGCTATACAATCACAAAATAACTAGTTTTATAATACATTTTCAGTGTATCTAAAGTTGCAGTTGGCTCATACATAGAAGCTGAAGCAGCCTTAACATTTCAACAGCTGTTCAGAATAATATATATCCTCTTTCTGAAGACTGCTTACTCTTAAGAAAATAAATAACAGATGTGCCTTTCACTATTTTATGCAAACAGTTCTTACTTTGAGAAATCTTGTGGTTGAAGAGTCAAAGGATAGGTAGAGCTTTTAAACTCATTAGTGCCAAAAATGTTTTGATAAGAAGCAATTTGTATATTGGTTGTTATGGGTTTTCTGGGAGAAAAAGACAGACACAGTTGTGTGTATGTTAAAATATTTTAATATAAGATAAATGTAGATTAACATCACTTGGAAGTGTCTCTATATGTTTATTAAGTTATAGAATAAAGCCTGCTTGTATATATATATACACATATATATGTATGTATATATATATAAAATTTATTATGAAATAACATGCAAGTGAGCAAATAAAACCCATGCAAACTAACACATTTAAGACTGCCAAAATTTGCTGTCAGAAAATAGATGAGGCTGAAACCAGATTTTTAAAAATATGTTTTCCCTGCTGCTCCAAAATGTGATCTCCCACCCTCTCTCTTCCGTTAGCTGTAGTATCCCCTGAACCCACTCAATTTTAGACTTGCTCAGACCTTGGCTGGAATACTTTCCCAGATCTAGTCCTGTGTGGACTTGTCTGTGTGTCCCACATATGAAAGAAAGGATCTTATACAAGAAGTATCTGCTGGGAATCTGTCACTTTTTCATGATTCAGTGATTATTTTTGTTTGTCTGCTCAAGTGAAGGATGTGTCCACAGCTTTTCTTACCTGCTTATCTCACTCCCGAGCTCTTTCCTCCAGAGAGTTTTTAACTGAAGCTCTGCCTGGTGAGTGGAACTGTCCGTGTGGAGCATGTTGGCTCTGGAATTGTGTTTCTTTGACTCCACAAAAACAGTTCTTCTCTCAGAGATAACACCTTTTTCACTGCTGTAGATGAGGGCTCTGTTCTGATGTATCCTTGTTACTTCCATTTAAAGCTGGCCATTCCTTTCGAGCAGCTGTCTTTGACCCTCTCCACTGACCTGGGCTTGACCACCCAGATGCTGCTTACTGAAATTGATCTAGCAGGACAGGCTGAAGAAGCTGAAGGAGAGTGAGAAGCCTGCTTCTAAACCATGAATTCAGAGGCCCTGTTGAGACCACAGGTCAGATCAGCCTG
Source organism: Falco biarmicus (assembly GCF_023638135.1). Lineage (NCBI taxonomy): Eukaryota > Metazoa > Chordata > Aves > Falconiformes > Falconidae > Falco > Falco biarmicus. The sequence continues at coordinate 4,179,776 of NC_079311.1, read as the reverse complement.
TCCTCACAGATCAGCAGATCCTGGTCTTAGCCCAGCTTATTCCGGATGAAACCACTTCTCCATGACAACAACATGCACTTGCCAAAAGTTCATATTTGGTCATATAGGTTTACGTGGGGGACTACTGACGTTGAAGAGGCTGTTCGTGTTACCCTGGCAGGATATTTTCAACAGAAAATTATAAATACCACAACAAAATGTTCATAAAGCTTCAACTGTGACTCACTTAGATTCACGTGTCCCAGTTGCAGCTCAGACAGAGTTATTTTTTCTTCCTAGTAGCTGGTGCAGTGCTGCGCTTTGGATTCAGCATGAGAACAGTGCTGATAACACACTGATGGAGCTGTTGCTAAGCTGTGCTCACTCTGAGTCAGGGACTTTCTCAGTTTCCCGTGCTCTGCGAGCTGGGAGGGGACACAGCCAGGACAGGTGACCCCAAATGACCAAAGGGACATTCCATACCATAGAATGTCCCGGTCGGTATAGAAACTGGGGGGGCTCGCCAGGGCTGGCCAGTCAATGCAGGGGACTGGCTGGGTATCAGTCAGTGGGTGGTCAGCAACCGTAATGTGCAGGACTTGTCTTTCTTGGGTTTTAATTCTTTTTCTTTTTGTTATCTACCTTTTCAATACTATTACTGTTACTATTACCATTACCATTACTATTACTATTATAGTACTTTATTTTATTTCAGTTATTAAACTGTTCTCATCTCAGCCCATGGGTTTTACCTCTTTCAAATTCTCCTCCCCATCCCGCTGGTGGTGGATTGAGCAAGCAGCTTGCAGGTACTTAGTTGCTGTCTGGGGTTAAACTACGACATCTTTTTATCTTAATTTCTTCATAGTCCTTTCCATAGGTTGCTGTAGACCTGGAGCAGAGGACAGAGTCTTCAGAAATATCTGTGGTAGGCTGAAAAGACGCAGGGAGGTCCCTTGGAAGGTCGTTCAGGTGGGTCAGGGCATCAAGCAGAGAATTAAAAAAGATCAATGCCTTGTGCTTCTGGACTCATCCGACAGAACCAACCAGCCCGAGATCCCTGGGCAGCGGACTCCATTGCCTGGCCTGAGTAGTCTCCTGCTTTGATTTTACAGGGCTTCCAGGGTGCCGAGCTCAGGTTTCAGCATTGTCTCGCTCTGTTCATTGAATGTGACTACTGGGGCGTGCTGCCAGCAATCATAACAGAGTCATGGTCTGCAAAAACTGACCCTTAGAGACATTGTTTAAAAACACATAAAATCCAGGGCCGTGTTTTACTCAGTGCTGAATACCTTTGACAGAGCAGGCCATCCCATGGCTTAAAAATTGTGCTAGGGATTTGGTAGATATAAAAGTGTGAGCACCATTTTTCATTGTGTTTGTCATACCACATCTGATTTGCTGCAGCATGTCTTGGCATTAGCATGGTAAAAAGACACCATATGACTCACTGTGATGCAATGCAGTGGTGAGTGGAAAGGAAAAAAACCCCACACAATTTCAAATTTACAATCTGCTCTCGATACAGATGACAATCAATTGATCTTGGTTTTTTTCAGCTAATTATCTGGTTCAGCTGCCCATAAAAAATAGGGGGAATATTCCTCCATTCCCATGACTAGTCAGGGAAGTAATTGGTGCATACGTTTTAGTGACTGTCCTGTTGATTGTCTTTGCATATATAACTCCTGTCTTAATCATTTGGCTTCATTTTAACAGAAAATAGTGAAGCCACTCAGTGAAGCTTCCCTTAGCAGTAGAAGAATGGTTTTGCACAATTGAGGCCTAGATGCTATCATTCATCCCTTGCCTTGGAACTGCTTTTTCCTTTCTTCTCCTATTCTCCCTCCTGTGTCCTTGTGTCTTCTCATGCTGTTTACTGCATTAGCTGTTAGGGTCCAAGAAACCAACATAGACTGAAATCTTAACATTGGCTGGTGTAATGGAAATGTGATCAGTATATCCTGTGAATTCTGCAAGTCTTACATGTCCCCTTTAAAAATCACAGTCTGCCGTATGTTTTTTTTTCTGCCCATTTTTTCTAATTTGTCTTCTCATCTCCACCCATCTTAGCTTTGCTTACTCATCTCACTACTTGTTTTTGTTACTTTTACAAAGACCTGTATCAATTAGAATGTAGAAGGAACTGTCTCATATTTAGATTTTAGTTTTCTGACAAATTATGCTTGAAACCTACCAGTAATATCCTACTTTTAATGTTGGCTCCCTCCACCAGTTCAACCTGATGCATAAATACCAGAGAATGTCAGGCAGGAGGGTAACTCTGCTTATTCTGAGATACTTACCTGATTTTCTCTCCATTATGTCTCATGCATGCTAAAACTGTAGGTATCAAGCCTAAGATGTTGAAGCAATCCTACAGTTCTCTATTTTTGATTCTGAAAATGTCTTGTAAAAAGCAATCTGCAGGCATTGAGGTTAGCTACAAGCTATGGTGTAGCTAGGGGAGGATAACTATTCAGAATAACACCCAAACCCTGGCTTAAAAATCAGCATAGTATGTTCTTATTGTGCATTAAGAGCACCCATCTAGGGAAAGACGTAAAACAATTACCATTAAGCTATTTCACACCTGTGTTTACAGCACAGTAACTTCTGCTGATAGGCAAGCTGTGGGAGACCAGTCATTGGCAAAAGGTACGATCTTACTCTTACTTTTCCTGAAAGGGGAACAGAGACCACATTGAGGAAATGTGCCAATTTTTCTAAGACAGCAGGAGCCGTGAGCTTTTCAAAAAGAGGAATACCACAAGGGAACCTAGAAGGAGTACAAACCTCAAAGAAATGCTGGCTGTTTCAACTAATAGAAATAAAAATGCTACATTTTATGAGAATCTGAAACATGAGAGAGTTTCTACTGGTTCCAACCAACAATAGTAAAAAATACTGCTTTTTAAGGAGAGTCTGAAACATGAGACAGTGAGGAACCTAGGAGGAAGTGAAGCGGCAAAACATGACTTCAACTAATAGGCATCAAACAAGACATGACTTTTCAGAGACATAATTATTTATTTCCGATCATATTTCCTAATACTTATAACCACAGCCACTTGGCATGTCATAGGCATTGAAGAGAAGGCTTCAAAATATGTGGTTCAGCGCTGCTGTAACACAGGCAGAATTTACTGCAGAAGGAAGAGGCACAATTATTTTTTAATAAAGTGGCATAGATGCAAGCTACAGGCTTGCCTTAAGGCATGGCAACACAGTTGTGTCAGTAAGAACATTCAATACAGTTTTGTGGTCATTGTATCCACAAAATAAAACAGAGAACCTGCTATACAAGACCATGCAAGTGGCTGTACCAAGAAGCCAGATCAATGGTGCATCTGTCCTAGCAAGTGCTTAGGAAAGACTGGACAAAACAAAACAGAGAGAGGTATGTTTTGCCACTTCTGTTATATGGTCTCTCCCAGCATCTGGCGGTTTGCCATTTACAGATTTCCAGAAGATGGGCACTTGGGCTGGCGGGACTGCACGCACATCATCTGATTCAAAAGTTTTCCTGAACCTTTTTTAAATGAATTTGGCTAATTATTAAAGCATTTTGGACAACTGGTATTCAGAACACCTAGAGGTAATGAGGTCTATGGTAAAAAGATGTAATTTTGACAAAAATACTTCACCCCCTCCTTCTGTTTTGAACCTTGTTCTTCATAATGCCTGGAAACTTCTGCTCAGTGTTGATTACGATGATATTAGAAATAAACAATAAAAGTGGGGCACTTCCTTCCAGAAAAAATCCAACGTGATCAGGACATTCTAAAGAAAGTTTTTTGTGGTAAGAGTAAGGGTCAAACTAGCAAAATTGGCAAACTGCTGAGAAACACAATGCGAGTTACCAAAACCATGGAAGTTAGAAATAGCTAAGACCTCATATATAAAAAATTGGGATGGAATCAGTTGAGATGAAAGACTTAAGTCTTTTGTGTAGCTGTATATTTAAAGTTTATGGATGCAATGTAGAAAGAAAGCCTGACTGATAATATCTTTTTTAGCTATAGAAAAGAGAAGTCGTGCAAATGCTAGTATTTAAAGCTCTGAACACTAGTCGGAAAAACATTTCTCCCCTGATTCTCCAGCTGAAAGACCTATCCTGAGAGATGGTGGGTTTACTATTTTGGTCTTAAGTTCCTGACAAACTGTATGATAAGCATCCAACATATATTATCCATTATCCACATCTGTGGTTTCATCTTGTGTGACTCTCTTAATCTCATTTGAAATACCTTTCATTCAACCTTAAAAGATTTGAGTCCATTTGTTCTGAAGACTTCTGCTTTGTGTTCACAGTAGAAAATATAGGAGTATGTTTAAGCCTTCCTTTCTTGGGTCACTTTTCTCAAATAGCTTTAGCTGTGTGCAAGAAGAATCTGCAAGCAAGGTGTTTATGTAGCTTGAAGGTGTAAGGCTTGGCTAACACATGCGAAAGAGAGATAGGGTTTCATAGGTTACCAGCAAAGCATTAATTCTCTCACCATCCTGATAAAAACCTTGAACAGCGATAGGGTTTGTATGTGGCTTCTTTGTATGTGCCTTCTAGCAGTGACTAAAAGATAGAAAAGGCATAAATAATTCCGATTTTGTAGGGATGCCTGCCATCTAGAAGCAGTAAACTGCACCTCCTGTAGCAGCTACTGAAAAGACAGCAATGAAGGCTATAGAGTCAACTTGTAGAATACCGGACTTGCCCTCTTAATGACATATCTGTGTTTTTTACCCTTCAGGTACAAGTAGGGTTCATCACTGAATCCTGGTCCTGGTGTGAGAATCCACAGAAATAGCTATAGGTGTCCATGCAAAAATGGGGCCATCAGTCCTTGTCCTGAGCCTATGTCATATGCCATGATGGCTCTTCTCTACTGCCCAGTCACAGCCATGGCTCTGCCTGTCCATGGACCCCACTGATCCATGTCCTGACCCATGAGCTGTCCCAGGACCTAATGTTCTCCAAAGCAATGCCTTGGACTGCTCTGGGACTGGGATGGACCTAGGACTATCCCCAGTGTGCATGTGGCCGCCTTTTGAGGGGAGAAAACATCTCAGCCATAAGGAGATGAACTGTGTGATGCTCTGAGCTAGGATATGACTTTGTCTGCACGTTTTTTTGTGCAAAAAAAGCCAAGGTCAGTCGTGCTTTTGAACCCAGGTTGGAGCTGGTGCTCCTCAAGAGGAAAATGTCACATAGGAAGAAAAAGGAGACAAACAGCTCACAGTTTTAACAAGCTTTTACTTAGAAATAATTTTAAACAAAACCCTTTATTCCACCATCTGAACCAACTCTGAGTAAGCATGGCAGATGGTGACTTTATAGTTACTGTGAAATTACCCAGTAAGAGTAGGAAATTCTGGGAAATTTGTTTCTGTTTGTAGTTTTCCATTGTTTTCTACAAGTAGAGCAGCAGGAACAACTTGAGGTTTACCAAATCTCATCTATCTGGATGTCAGTTCTTGTTCTAGCTGTGGCTGATCTTCCAGCTGCTTTTAATTTCTAATTGTTTCTAATGTTTCTGATGTAGGCAATGCTCTAATGGTTAATCATTGCTACAAATACCTCATTCTTCTATTCAGAAATGTAGATTTATCATTCTTGCAGAATTTCGTGTCAGAAAGGATACTGAAAACTGATTGATGCATCTAAGTGAAAGAAGTCTGTTGAGGAAGAAGAGAAACAGGGCCAAACGTTAGGAATAAAAGAGGCTTTAGGATTATTGAATTTACCTCAGCGTTAGAGCAGTACCATATGCTGTACTGAGGAATGCCATTCCTCTATGGGCAGACACCAGGCTGGTTCAGGCTCAGTTGGTTTTTTAAAATCTTGCACTCTCAAAACTCTTTTTCAGTTTCATTTTAGTTCTACAATCCATTTCTTTCTCAGGCTGTAATGTGGTATCCCACTAAATTCCTCTCCTTTATCTTGGTTGACTAATCCTCAATTCTTGCCTGCGTTGCAACCCTTTAAAATATTTCCTTGTTGTTAACTATATTGGTGGGTAGCTAGAAGACAGCTGAACTGGAAAAGGTAAGTGCCAGCACCAGCAGCTGCAACAGCAGAAAGAAAAAAACCCACTACAAATACTTCCCTTACACTGCTTAATCCCTATAATTTCCCCTAATAGCATGACATCTCGTAAGCAGCATTTAAGCATCTCATAAATAAGCACTGATCCTACGCCCATTGTTCAGGTAGCTAGCTGTGCAGGTAACTTTTGTGCTAGGTAATGAGGAACTTTGGTTCTTACATTATCTTTGATCAGTCTTTAAAGTATGCTAGAATGGGATCAGTTAGTTACATGTCAAAATTGGTTAAATCCCAGCAGTCTACGTTTCTCACATTTTACCTCTATACAGAAAAACAGGATTTACAGAAATAAGTGTTATTGTCTGAGCTACAAGAATATCTCTAACGTATTTCATAAATTTTCAAGAGAAAAATGCTAAAAATATTTGGAACAAAAAAATTGCTCCAGAAAAATACAGCAAAAGCAGGAGAACCTCAGATGGCAAAGGTGAGATGCAGAAGAAACAAGGTCTCTAGCATAGTGTATCATCTTGCTTTCACAGTTATGAAGTGTAACTTTTCCAAAATGCAAATCCCTTTATTTGAGTTTTTTAAAATTTAAGCATCAAGCCTTTAATACTGCCTCCTCTTTTTTGCTTGAAATATCTTCTAGGAACTTCTGAAAAAAAAAAAAAAGCCAATAAAAGCAATGGTAGTTGTCAAGCCTAGTATCTAATTATATTTTCAGAAGAAAATAAGTACTTGTACCTTTTTACACTGAACCTCAAAAATAGCAGCAACCACAAGAGACTATAATTTAAAAAATAAAATATCAAAGGTATTTTTTGCCAATTAGAATTCGTAATCTGCATTACATTGGAAAACATCATGGGTCATTCCACTATAAATTCCTTGGTTCAGTTCCAATACAGTGATTTGCTTATAGTAGCATTTTGTTCCCCGGTAGTTAACAAATCCTTCAGGATAATTCTAAGGATACAGCTACTGACTTCAGGATACTTAATTAATGAAGTCATGGTTTCACACTCTTGTCCAAAGTTTGCACTTGCAGAAAAAAATGAAAGTTAATCCCACTGAAGTGTGAAACAACAAAAGAACACACAGAGTTCAGTCTTCTGAAATCATGGTCTTTAGCTGGATAAAAACTGGTGTCCTACAGTTTGACTTTCAGTATAAAGCGTCCCTATTTATTTGATAAAAAAAGGTAAGTTCCATAACACATTTTAAGCCACAGAGAATAAATTTTTGGAAGATTGTTGGTAGTTTTCCTCCAGGTTTGCCAAAATATTGGTCAGCTGGGTGAACAGTGGTTCAGTACAGGGTAAGATCTTAAAAATATTGTTTGACAAAATGAGCTACACTTGTGAAAGAATTACAGCCTAATGTTGCTTTCTAACCAGCAGTGAGCTTGACTTAAAAGCAGAATCTCAAACAATGAGTTCAGTTACAGACCTTACTTACAACAAAACTTCAACTACAGCTCTATTTTCAGTGGTATCTTTTTCATTGGAAATAGGAAGGTTTCATGTTGTGTTTCCATGCAAACAGGATCAGACCTGAAACCATACTTATGACTTAATATATCAGTGAAACAATGCAAATCATTTAATCCAGTACACTTAAATAACCTGTTGTTTTTTTCCCCACTGATACAAGAGAAAATGTCTAGTCTTCGTTGGTCTAAGGAAGTTAAAAGGAAGGAAGAGGACAGCATATATGAAATTAGTTTATAAAGACTAAAATAAATAAATAAATAAATAAATAAATAAATAAATAAATAAATAAAGCCACGAGGAGATACAGCTATCTAGGAGCTTTTTATCAGGCAATTTCTTGGACTTGGACACTTCAAAGCAATATAATTTAACACTTGCTTAAATCTCACTCATAATTAAGCACTGTCAGAGAATAAGCTACTGAAATTATTAGACTTTCCCCATGTCTTATCTTTCTCATAGGATTTTTTCTAGGTAATGGAAAAGAAAGAAGTAAAAAAAGAAGACACAAAGTTTAAACGGAGAATAAAATATTCCATCATGAAGAAAACCCCACATTTTCAGAAATGAAAGGCTACAACAAACTTTGTCATACAGAGATATCTACGTATGTTTGCAAGCGGGATTGTTTTATATCTGTAGAGCAAAAAATGAACCTAATTGTTTGGATGTAATCCCTTAGACAATAGGTTCTTTCTCCCGCTGGCTGGTCTTCAGACGCCAAGTGTCATCCATCTGCCATTGTCCTGAATTGTATGTCATAGCCTCAAAAGTTGAACCCACTGTGGAAGTTAGAAAGTAACTCTCCTCTACTCATTATACATAGAAAAATGATATACATATCATTTTTATTTTACAATAGTAAAAGACCAAAGTAAGAGTGACCTGGAATGAATAATATTTGAAGTATTTTTTATTTAAATAGGATATATCCATAAAGAAACATCCTCAAATTCTTTTTCTTGTATAAATTACTCACTGCTGTGGACCCCCAAATGATGTTTTACACCACAGAAAATCTCATCTTCAAGAGGCAAGAGAAGAAGCTTAAAAAAGCACAACCAAAATGCTTCTTCAGTGACTTAGAATAAAGAAATTGGTTGCATATGTTATTTATGGATAAAACAGTGAACTCCTACAAGAAATTCAGCTTGTGTCTGAGTCAGTGATTCATGTTAATTTCAGTAAAGACCAGGAATGACAAGTAGGACTTAACTGTGAAAATATCTAAAGTTTTTGTCATAGATTGACATTCAATTATTGAGATTTATATGAACATCATCCAAACTGTTTAATTTTGTAGAATGACGGTTCTACTTAATTTATTACATATGATTCTTTCTTTTTATTATTTTTTTTTTTTGTTTCACCACCAATACACTAGTTATTGAAGTATTGATGAGAAGAGTAAGGGAAAAAAAGGTGTACCTTACTGATGAGCATCTTAGAGACTGTAAGAAAACCTGGGATCCTTATTCTCTTTTTTACTATTAATGGGGAAAACCCAAATGGTTTCATTTATTTGCACTGTGATGCCCTACTTTTGGCGATTACAGGGCAGTTAAATGATATAAAAACATAGGTCCTGGGCAGAAAGAAAATATGGCTAAGTGTGAGTATGTGGTTAGGGTTGTTTTTTGGTTTTTTTTTTCATGAAAAGAGAAGAAAGTATCTTCTGTCAGAAGTCTCTAGCTCCTAAGTTTTCATGACTTCATTCCTGTTGCTGCTCCCCTGTGTCAGGGGCAGCCTGCTGGAGAAAAGATACTGATATTTGGCAAGGGGCAGAAAACTGAACATGCACAGGTCTGTGACCTGCTAAAGCAGAAGTGGTTACAAGAACGACTCACCTCACTGCGATCAAAATGATCTGCCAAGCTAATTTCTCCAATGTAGCCTTCCACCAACAGCTTACTTCCCTTAAGTGCAAACACACATGGAGTCTTATTTCCACTAAATCTCTTATTTCTACTCTTGAAGAAGCAGAGGGAGAAAGATTTTTGATCTAGTGAAAAATCTGGAGACTCTGTCCAGATCACTGCTGGTGTCACAGGTCCCCAGTATCTCCTTCTGCTGGGCAGTCACTTGGATATACTGTGGACTGATGGGCTCCTGAGCATCAATTCAGCTGCTTTGTCAGTACAGAGTGATTTTCATGTCTTCACAGAAAGGGAGTTTCATCACTGAGCTGAAGAAGGCACTCCAAGTCAAACAGTGGTCCCGCATGAACATCTCAGCAGCCCTGGAGACAGTCTAGTTGGCCATTCAGGGAAAATGGTTTTGACCAGTGTTTTTCAAAGGATGGTCAAGGCACAGGGGTGGGAGGTTTGCAAGGATTTGCCACTTATTACCACTACCTCTGACTGCTGCACTCTGGAGGGAGTGAGGAGCAGTACCTCCTCTGAGAAGGAGCAGGAGAGGCATTGACACCTGAAGGGTGAGGAACACAAGGGTGAGCAAGCAGTAGTTGAGGCAAGGAGGGAATACACAGGCCTAAATAAAGCATGTATAATTATTTCCCTTTTTCTTGTTGTTGTTTGTTTGATTGAATAGGGTTTGAGGACATAGGACATTCAAAATCTTGTAAGGAATGTGTGATCCTTTGCCTTCCCTTTTTCTCCTTCCACTGATTTTTCCTTTTGAACACAAATCTCTGAGAATGTCTTTTTTTCCCCTTTCTTGCTCCCTGCACCCCACCCCACCCCACCCCACCCCCCAATGTCTGCCATTTCTTTCATTTTCAAAACTGGGGGAGAAATCTTTTGTCTTACAATGTTCAGATTGCTTATCTGGGTAAGTGGGTAAGTCCTGGGTGATCCACTTCTCTGGAATTGCCGTAGAGTTACAGTGGTTCTTCTAAGGAGTCATTTTCTTATCTATAGCACAAAAAATCCGGTATCACTTGTGCACAAGATGCCAGAATATGGTTTGTGCCATGATCACAGACATGTATTCATGTCCGAAATAGAGAAAAGAAGTAACAGAGAAAGCAGACAAGCGTTATGTTCAACACAGAGTTGGTAATTTGTTTACCTATATATACATATACTGACATGCACAGGGAGAGGAAAAAACTGACCAAGACTCATAAAAAGTATGTAAATGCTCCAAGTTTATCCAGCTTAAATATGAAATGGAAAGAAGCAGATACACTCAAATTGTCTTTGAATAATAATAATAGGAAAGAAACAGTGAATAAGTATGCTTTTTATTCAAAAGAAAACTGGTTGTGTTCTGAGCTTGACTTTTATGATATTTTCAGCAACTTACTTTTAAAATGTTTTCACACTCCAGAGATGCACAAACGCTAGCTGGCGGTTCTTATGTACACAATCTTCTGTATTTTCTACATCATAGTTTTCTCTTTCAGCAGTTCTGATTGCTATGCTGCTATGGTGTTTTATTTTTGCCAAGATGGCTGTTCACTCTAGTCAAATCCCCCCAAAGTGTAGATATTTATTGGGTAAAAATCAAAGTAAAAACATAAAATATAATTGATTTACTCTCAATCTGAGAGTGTTTTTGCCTCAGATCATGCCATTGTCATCCACAGACCTGGGAAAATGTAACTTTGATGTTAAGTTTAGATATGAATCAGAATAAATTCTTTTTCACTGAAAATGAATCTGACTTTAGCTGGAGGACAGAAGGCCCACTCTTTACTCTTTTCCTTTTATTTTCATGAACAATTTTGCATCTGAAAAATAAACTGCTACTGCCCCTGTGGGACCCAGGTCTGTATGAACCACAATCTTTCCTCAGACTGAGCCTTCTGGTGGCGATTATTTCCTAGCATCACAAAAGGACTGAAAACAGAAGTTAAAATTAATCTGATATTGTTTATAACTCTTTCACCAAGGCTATCACAGGCCATACTCACTTAAAAGGGTGATTTCTGCCTGAGGGAAGAATGAGGTTCTGACTAAAGAAAATAATAATTGATTTACTTTGGGAAAAGAGAAGTCTAAAGTCACATTGGTCTCTACTGGACTGGGAATTTAACATGACATATTGACCTAATCTCAAAGAATATTTGGATTAATAGGAAATAAAAATCATGGCTGAAAATGTCTACTTAGAAATATTAAGGACTAGGTAGTTTGAAAGACAAGGTCTTTTATTGTCTGTTTTATGTAATACTGCTTCCTTGTATCTCAGAATAATTTTTTTTTCATTTATTTAAGAGCTAATGTGCTAAACGAGGGCAAATATTGCTATTTTATGAGAGACTTTCTGTTTGGTTTAGGAGTACTAGCTGATTGCAGTATTCCCTTGACTATGACAGTACAGTTTCATGCTTCATAACATTCCCATTTATTTCCAAATTTAAATACTCTCAACATTTTTTTGATACTCTGATGCCTTTTATAATCTTAAATCAGAAATTGTTTCTTGCAGGTAACTTGAAAGCACAGCTGTTGCTGCAGCAGAGAAAGGGCTGTGGAGAAATTAAATCTGCTGTTGGAATATTGTCTGGGATTTCAAGAAGGTGAGACAGAGGTCATCCTCCTGCCAGAGGAAAATGTAAAGGAATTGCTTGTCTTAAAGACAACGAGCTCTGCAATTTACATGTAAAGTATAAGATGAACCTTCACATAACTGACTTGTACAAAGAGACTTCAAAATTGTTAAAGATAGCAGAGATGTAGAAGCAAATGGATGCATGTAAATGCTGCAGTGTGCGATTCATAGACCCACATTAAATTTTAAATGATGCAATAGAAGTAAAGACATGCAGAAAAAGGTTGTCCCTGACTAAAACTGAGGTGTGGCTCTCATATGAAGAATGAGGCAAAGCCAGACTTTGCAGTCTGGAAAAGAAATGACAGTTATGATAACAAAGGAGGGAGGGAAATTTATACTGCGGTGGGTGGCACAAAGATGGCAGATAGATAGTCGTTATTTACCATTCCTCACAAGTTGAAAGAAACTGACAATTAATGTGGCAAGTCCCGAAAAGATAACAGAGTAAGTAGATGAGCCTTTTGTCCAGCATGAAGTCGGTGATTTGATTATACATACATACATATATTTATATGCTTGGAGAGAGAAAAGAGACATGACTTCAGAGTGAATGTAAGCTGTGAACCTCCTTGTGGCCACATGTTATGGATGTTAAAGTTCTACTTTGGTTCAAAAAGTGATTGGAAAATTATGTAGTAGCTAAATCCCTCTTGCTCCACTGAATGCAGCCTCGGGAAGTTCATGAGCTGCTAATTGCTGGAAGGCTATGCTGTGGAGGGGTTCACTTCAGGATCACCTTGATTTGTACTCTGAGCCCGTGTTTCATTTATTACTGGTTTTTGTCAAAAAGTGTGAAACGAACCAGGCAGAGCTGTGATATGACACAGTAAAACCGTATTTACTTAAATTGAAGTGTAGGAAGAAGTGTAGCTGTTTGGTATGTTCGTGAGCTTCGTCGTCGTGTTTATGTGTAGCAACAGTTGATTAAACCCGGCTAATACAGACCCAGGCTTTACAACGACAAAGGCAGCAGCAGCAACCGCCACCGTATCAACAGCATTTACCTGTTCGCCCGATTTTCCCAGTGCTTCACGATCTTCTAAAACGAACGGCTGAAGGCCGGGCGCCCGGTCGGTGCCGCTCGGGACGAGCCGCGGGCGCCGTTTGTCCGCACCGGCCCCGCTCCCGGCCCCGCAGCGCCCGCCGCGGCTGCACCGCTTCCGCCGCCCGCCCGCTGCTGTCGCCGCTGTCGCGGTGGCTGTCGCCGCTGTCGCTGGCGGCCGCCCGGTGCCGCTGTGCGATCAGGAATGTTGGCGGCGGCCCCGCTCCGCCGCCCGAGCTCACGGTGGGACTGCGGGTTTCCCTCGCGTAACGGAAGATTTTCCCGCAGTTGCAGCTGTTGGATGTCGTGTTGGCTGCTTAAGGGAACGAAGGTTTTTAGGCAGAGCTAAACATTAAGCTACTCACTTAAAAAAAAAAACAACCAAACAACAAAACCCAACCAAAACGACCAAAACACAAACAAACAAACAAACAAATAAAAAATCCCACCAAAACCCCCAAACATAACCCAGGAAATTAAAATGCACGGATATACAATCTCATCTTCTCAGTAACTCAAAGTCTAAATCAATTTTTCTACAAACAGACAAATTTCCAAACATCCATCTATCCCACAGGAAGGGTTTTCTCGCAGCAGCGAGCATTTTTCAGGAGGAATCATCGTGAGGCAAGGGACAAGTGGAATCCTTAGTACTTAAAATAACCGTACGGTCTCCTGGCAGTAAATCCTGGCCGTGTTCGGCACTGGGAGGTACCGCAGATATCAGCCCGTTCAGCAGCAGCAAGCACTGATGCTTGTGCAAGAGTCAGAGAACGCAGGTAAGGGGGAGCACCACAAGGATGGCAAGACTGTAAAGAATAAGCACTCTGTACCATTCCTGTAATTTGTAGTATGCAGAATTTTTTCAGGCTGGTTCCAGATGCACGCCAACACAGGATACACATGAAAACATGAAGGCCAAACAAGTATCTTAAATAATCGTTCCCTCTTTGGACCTCAGCTCAGCCTCCCAGAACTGACAGATTTATTTAATGCCCAAGAACTATGAGGTTTTCCTGACAGCACATGCTTACAATGATGTACCACGTACAGCTCTGAACCGTTAATCCAGTTAAGATCACAAACAAACCTGGGTTTAGATGTGAATCTATTTATTCAACTGTGCATTTTTCTTGGCTGCTACTAGGGCAAATTTTAGTGTTGACTGGAGGAGGGAAAACACCCCATCATTTTATGTGGTGCAGATGTAGGTGAGGGCTACCGAGGTCTGCAGCTGTGCTGAAAACTGCACATATATGCTAAAGAAAGAATAAGCTAACTTTTACAAGGAAGCACAAAATAGCAAAAGGCCCAAAAGAAATAAAACAAGGTCTTGTTTTATTATATAGATTATCTCAGGATGACGTGAGAAAGCAATAATTTTGCTGTTATTTTCTTCTCCATTTATGGGAACTTTCAGCTTTGCCCTTTCTTGTTTCTGACAGATCTATTTTCTGTTGATAGCCCCTCTCAGCTTCTCTCCTTTTTTCATCATGATGCTGCTCTGCTGCTTCTGGGACTTGTACATCATTATGCTTTCCTGTTTCCACTTTTCTCCCTGCAAATACTCAGGCAAGACTTACTTCTGGTGATGCTGAAGTTACAGGAATCTTCCTGTGCTCGTTTTACCTCATGCCCCCGCAGTGGGGAAGCACAAAGATTGCTCAGAGCACCATGGTGTGCAGACTCCTGTCTTCTGAGCCAAGGTTTCCAACATTTCTATTTGCACAAAAGTCAATATAACTGGCTGTGCTGTGGACAAAGAGAGGATAAACCTGCTTGGTTCATTCCCAAGCAGGCCAAGCAAGATCTGTCTTTCTGAAAATGCTGGCTGTGTTTCCCACGTTTACCCTTGCGGTGCAAGCTCAGTGGCTCAGTTTCCCAACCCATGCAGTGCCTCCTTCTATTGCTTTCTTCTCTGCACCTGGGTATGCATTTCTTCTCGTGTTCATCCCTGGATCCCTCCTGCCTGCCTTTTCTAGTGTTAAGATCAAACAGCTCCTCTGAAATGTCCTGGAGGCCACTGGGTGCCACTGAACACAAAGTTTCCATTTCCCATCATTTCCAACAATTTTCCACAGTCGGTTCTCAAGCAGCTGGAAGCAATCAGAGAAGAACAGGTCTCTCACTCCCAAACACCAAGGATTGTTTCCAACTGTTGTGTGTCTGAGTGAAAAACATTTGTCTGCCTTAAAATGTGAGCCCTATGAGGGGAGGGCTGGTCTAGCATCCAAGAAGAGGCACCAGCACATCCCATTGTACTGAGGGAGCACAAGATGCGGTCAGATCTTGGATCGTCTGCTCACCATGCTTTGTCTCCCTGTCAGTCAGCCTGGTGCTGCTGCTATTCTGCTCACTGTTGGTGTTTATCCAAAGAATTTGTGTGTGGTGATCCACGCACCCCTTCCTCTCTCTTCTATGCCAACATATTCAAAGTGTTATAGTCCTTCAGATAAATGGTTGCCACAGGTTTTCCATACGGGCTTAAAAATACATTTTTGTTGTGTTTTCTTATTCATGGCAGTCTTGTTTTGACTTTTTGTTTTCAAAAACTGGAGCCAGGGGCAGCGTGCAAGCATGTAGATGTTTCATTTGGGACAGGACTGTTGTGTTATGAGCAACTGAAAACAGTTTGTCAGCTGTAACGAGAAATGATGCTGACATGCAACAACCCTTTTGCATTTGTTTTGGGATTTAATTGTTTTCTAATGGAAAAACAACTTCTTTCCCTGTTCCATTTTCACCTTTCAACAGCTATCTTATTCACCTCTCACGTTCCTAGTGATTTGATAAGGATTTAGCTGGATGCTTTGAATTTCTGCATTTTCATTTTAGAAGGCACCGTGCCCATACAAAATAAATACGATGGCAAAACTTCTCAAGTGTTGGAGCATTTGTTGAGATTTCCTCTTCCTCTTCACTTTTAACTTTGTTTATTCATATATTATAATTTTTTTACAAGAAATTAGGCTTATGTTCTCTGATCCCAGAGTGCCAAAGTTTTTCAACCTGTTTATCTCCTGACTGAGGTACTGGAAGTTGTATGCTGCAGGGGATATCTGAGTATTCCATCATTCTTGGCTACTTTTTTAACTCATCTGGTACAACTTGGTGTGACTTCACTGAAACCCATGAAACTATATCAACTTATGTCACAGAAGAATGAAGCTCTGCATAAAAACATACCAAAATTTTAGAAATATTAATAGAATTTGGCACAAACAGGGACATGTATATGGTATATGTGTACTAGTAACTCATACTTGTATTTTGACGTATTAAAATGTTTTGTTGCATGTGAATGTCTCTAGTACTTGTCACTGTACATTTAAAAAACCTAGATATAGCCCTGATTTAACTACACTTACCTCACTGTTTTTATGCTTCAATAGAACATAAAATGCACAGTGACTGACTGACTAAAAGACAGTTTCAATAAGAAGGGATTATTATTTTTGCAGATAATAAAAGGAAAGTTAGATTTTAATAAAAATATTTTACAGGAGCAAGGGAATAAGGTACATTTACCTGCCAAATGTGGTCTTCTTTTTGCTCTTATTGATTCACTTTAATTTTTGAACAAAATGACATCTGTGAAAGTGAACAG
This sequence comes from Falco biarmicus, assembly GCF_023638135.1. Lineage (NCBI taxonomy): Eukaryota > Metazoa > Chordata > Aves > Falconiformes > Falconidae > Falco > Falco biarmicus. The sequence goes on along the minus strand of NC_079311.1, from coordinate 4,163,088 downwards.
ATTTCTTCAGGAAGGTATTTATGCCACATACTATTGGAAACTTCATCTAGAATTGCTTTTGTATGAATCCAAGGTTTGTTTTCCGTGTTGTAAGGATCTTCATTTTGCTGTATAATTTGTATGCACATATCCCATGTGAAGGGAGAAAATAAAAAAATCCTTTGTAATAGATTAATTTGGAATCTTGATAGAAAGAATGCTTTTAAACCTGTTGCTGAATAACTGACAAAAAGTCTCCAGTAGATGACTTCAAACAGTGGATTCTGACATACGTGCATGTCTTAACAGATTCTAGTGTTATGATTATGGAAACTATATTAAGGCACATGGAAAAATAAAGAGGTGATTGGTGGCAGCCAGCATGGCTTCACTAAGGGCAAGTCGTGCCTGGTGAATTTGGTGCCTTCTACAACGAGGTTACAGCATTGATAGATGAGGGAAGAGTGACGTCATCTACCTGGACTTGTGCAAAGCATTTGACACTGTCCCACATGATGTCCTCGTCTCTAAACAGGAGAGACATGGATTTGACAGGTGGATCGCTCTGTGGATAATGATTTGGCTGGATGGTTGCGCTCAGAAGAGTTGTGGTCAATGACTTGATGTCCCAGTGCAGTCTGGTGACAAGTGGGGTTCCTCAGGTATTAGGAACAGTGCTGTTTAACATCTTTGTTGGTGACATGGACAGTGAGATTTAGAGCACCCGCAGCAAGTTTGCTGATGACACCAAGCCATGTGGTGAGGCTGACAGGCTGAAGGGAAGGGATGCTGTCCAGAGGGACCTGGGCAGGCTTGAGAGGTGGGCCCGAGCGAACCTCATAAAGTTCACAAGGCCAAGTGCAAGGTCCTGCACATGGGTCGAGGCAGCCCCCAGTATCAATACAGGCTGGGCAGAGGATGGACTGAGAGCAGATCTGTAGAGAAGAACTTGGGGTGCTGGTTGGTAAGAATCTCAGCATAGCCCCACAATGTGCTTTTACAGCCCAGAAAGTGAACCAAATCCTTGGCTGTGTCAGAAGCAGCACGGCCAGCATGTCAAGGGAGGGAACTCTTCCCTTCTGCTCTGCTCTAGAGAGACTCCCCCTAAAGTGCTGCCTTCAGCTCTGGGGCCCCCAACAGAAGAAGGGCATGGGCCTGTTGGAGCGAGTCCAGAGGAGGCCACAAAGATGACCAGAGGGCTGGAGCACCTCTCCTGTGCAGACAGGCTGAGAGAGCTGGGGTGGTTCAGCCTGGAGAAGAGAAGGCTCCAGGGAGACCTTACAGCACCTGCCAGCACCTAAAGGTGAAGCACCTAAAGGGAAGCTGGAGAGGGACTTTTTACCAGGGCAAGCAGTGACAGGACAAGGGGGGATGGCTGTAATCAGAAAGAGGGAGATTTAGATGAGATGTTAAGCAGAAATTCTCCCCCGTGAGGGCGGCGAGGCGCTGGCCCAGGCTGCCCGGAGCAGCTGTGGGTGCCCCAGCCCTGGCAGGGCTCAAGGCCAGGCTGGACGGGGCTGGGAGCAGCCTGGGCTGGGGGGAGGGGGCCCTGCCTGGGGCAGGGGGGTGAGACTACAAGATCTTTAAGGTCCTTCCAACCCAAACCATTCCATGATTCTATGAACTGTATTCTGGTAAATAAAAATTCAATTGTATTTCAAGGTATTAAAGTTATTTCAATAGATAAGAAATGCAAAATTATTGAAAAATTAGGCCTTTAGTATTTCTGGAGCTTTACATCTTTATTACAGACTGTCTAACTCAGCTGTTATGCAACAGTGTTTTAAGAAAACCAGCTTGACCCAAGTTTCTCCTTGTCCTAGGAAACAGTTGTGTGGGATACGGAAGTGAATTTTTAAGCTGCTGAAACATTAGTTAGTTGAGTTAGTTATAATAGTTTCACTGTCATGGAGGTCTGTGGTATGCTTGGAAAGCCTGGAGAGAGCTTGGAAAGATATCAGATAGCTTCATTTCTTCTATACAGCGCTCCAGCATGCCCTCCTACGCCAGCGGTGGGAATGGCTTTCAAAACAGTTTGGTTCCATCAATTCCATACTGATTTCCTTCTGCAAAAAAACCCAACCACCAAAACCCAAATGAAAAAACAACCAACCCAAGACTCATCTGGTTAGCTACAGCTTTCTGAGACTCATGTTTAAGTAATCAAGCGGTACATAAGAGACTGTATTGAGAGAGGTAAAGCTTGCATTGCAAGTGATGCTGAGGAGAGGTGCCGAGGCGTTCCTCTAAAATGGGTATTCTTGTACTTGAACAGGCTTTGTTACGCTTCTTGCTGTGGTAGCAGACACAACACAGCAAGGTGCATACACATAGCTTTCCTGGGCACCAAAACTGCTGGACGACATACAACCACCTACGTAACAAGTTGAGTTATGCAGGAGAAGATGTGTTCGATACTTGAGGGCCCTACCATCTCATTTTATCTGCTCAGTCTGAAAATTTATGCTGCTGTGCTACAGCTCCTCAGTGCAAAGACATCTTAAAACAACAGCAAGACCAGTAAGAATGTAATGTCATTTAGTAAATACAGAAGCAAACTTTAAACGGTAGAGGCAGTTTAGCTGTGATGTACAGAGCTCAGCATAGGCTAATGTAAACCAAGAAGACAATGGGTTGTTTGGATTTTTTCAATAATTAAAATGGCTGATTTAATTTATTTTGATGATTCATGAAGTTTCAGTTTTAAGAAATGGATCAATGGCTAAATTTTAACCATTTCAAAAAGTCCGATTTAATTTTCTTATCCTCACCTAGTTATGGCTACAGGCTTATACAAGAGGGAGAAGAGAGTCTTGATAAAGAACATCTCAGACTGAAAATAATTCACTTGGTACCTTTATGAAATTTTAAAAAGCAGGATTAATTTCTGTGATATTTGCTATCAAAACACTGATTCTGAGCTGACACTGTTCAGTGCTCACCATGTCTTCCCTTGAATTAATGGTAAAAGTTTCGGAGGACAACCAATGAAAGGCATCTCTTGTGACTGTCACCGTTATAAGGCTGGTGAATGAAGGGCAGGCTTGCAAGGTGATGCGTTTGCCTTGTACTAAGAATTGAGTTTTAGGAAATGCGGAGCCATTGTTGCCTTACGTGTTATTAATTTCTACTGAACAGGAATTCTGCACATGCAAGAAATTCAGAAATGTCTCAGTAAGACTGGGAGGGAGCTCCTTGGACACAGAGTCTACCTATCTGCTGCATCAGGCAATAGCCCGTCTAAACTGATGAAAGCTGATCCTGCTCTGCCTTGTAGCTCTATACATTTCATGCTAACATCAGGAATTTTCCAGCATCTCACTCGTCTGGTGGTTTAAAGCTCCTAATTTCCAGTCAAATTTTTTTCATGGCCAGTTTTTCCTCTGTGCTTAGCATATGTCCACATAGACTGCTTGACACCAATTCATACCACACCATTTGATATACCTTGCTTCACTATTTAAAAATCTCTAGTCACCCAAAACCTGAGCCTTCTCAGAGAGCTTGGATTGATGGCAACATCGGGCCAATATTCAGTAACAGTCACAGAACTGCACTTTATGTCTCGATATGAAAACTGTCACTCAGGCTCTGGGTAGAAGCATAGTCTGGCCGTGCTGTATTTAGGTGATAAATAGTATTCAAAGCAAACCTTGTGGCAACTAACTAGCCTAAGGTCCTTTATGCATATATCTGCCTAGCCCAACCTCATAAATGACTCTAAATTTATCTTCTTTCAGAGGCATTTATTCAAATATACATCTTCAAAAATCAGCTTCCTAGGGACAGACCCATAGAGTTAGTCACTCATCCATGGAATGACCAGTAAGAGGTAGATAACTAGTACATAGTGAGTCACTGAAAGGCCAGTAACCAATGTACTAGATTAAAAAGGCATCTTAAAATTTTACTGTTAGGCTCTGATATTTTACTTTACATTTTGAAAAAGCCTTATTCTCAAATGGGGCTGAAAACAGGGATTTGTTTGATGCCTGTATTCTTTTATTAAAAACTGTTGGCAGTATGACAACGTATGATACTTTGAGAATGATTATGAGAAGCATTAATTTGTAAAGCAGCATTGTTTATTCATTTAATTCCAGAAATATTTACTAATGTAGCTACGCTCTACTTTTGCAAGCCTCACTCAGAAGTGGCAAAGGCATCTAGCTTGGGTTTACATCCCTTTAAAAAGTCCTGGACAATTTACATTTACAGTTATTGTTAGTTCGTGATAATGGCAGTAGCTTGCATCTTGGCATGGAACAATCCAGCAGCTCTTATTCACATACTTTGTCTCAAAAGAGGCCAGCTACCAGCATCCAGCAGGACTCAGAAAGCTCCTTTCCTCAAGGTGAGTTCAGATTAGAAATTTCTGTTCATGCTTTCTGCTGGAGCTGCTTTGTTCTGACCTCACTGTCTGGTTCTGACGTCATTGTCCTTTATTCACGGAGTAACCTAGAAATGGGCAATCTGACCCCACAAACAGACTTCACGGATGAAAGTCAGTCTGCTTAAGCATCACTGTTAACTAGGACAGAATTTTATCCGTGCTAATAAGATTTGAGAAGAGATAATTGTTCTCCTTAAGGCGATATTGAAAGCAACTCAGATGAAGGGAGTAATTGTTATATAATTGTTATATGTGTCTTTTGACCCTAAAACTGTTGAAAAAAATGAAAATATTGGTTAAAGCACAGTTAATTCTTTTAGAGCCAAAAGGATTTTTGTATTCAGCTAGCAAATCTTATGCAGTACTTAAATAGTCTAATTAAGAGAAACAAATGTCCTGAGAACTCAATAACCTATGAAAAGAGGAGTTATCAAATGATTTCTTAATTTCAGTTGCAAGAAGCATGATAATTCCCATAGTATAGTTAGCTAGGAAGTTGATATGTTGCATATTACAAATAATGGTTGCCTAATCAGGATGAGCTCTTCCTCATATTTTTCCATTCCATTAAAAAGTGAAGCACCCTCAACCTAATTATGACTGCTGATAGGTTCCAATTGTGAAATGAAGAATAAGAGACAAAATTAATTAGTCATGTTAGTTGTGTTAATGAACCTTTAATTTCATTTATATCCTTTTGGTCTTTTGATCTTCTGAGAAGACAAAGAAGATTCCCTAACACTGCAACTGTGCAACAGAATAGAATGTTCATTAGTACTTTCACCTCTTCTCCACAGAGACCAGCTTTTCAGCAGTTTTCTTGCCCACCCCCAATACCTCTTTATCTGTTAATGATATTTCTCTTACCCATCTAAACAAACAGATCAAGGCTAATATTGATGCAAATGCTGGTAACATTTTACTATGGTCCTCACATGTGGACCTTCGGTTTTTGAGGTATGTCTCCTACTCTGAAATTCATTCATGGAATTTTTTCTTGCTACAAGCCCTCTGTGTAGGCTCTCATGCTCTTTTCAGTGTTTGATCTAGTAAATCACACAGAAGAAATCTTTTTACATTTCCCTCTTAAGACTTGCAGCTTATTCTGTTTCTAAGCTCTATACCAGCCTCCCAGTCCTACAGCTGCTGTGCCTAAAGGACAATTTCACATGGCTCTTCAAGTCCCCAAAGTGCTTTAGACTATTTTATGTCCACACACGATTTTATTAAACCTTGTGCCAGTGCTTGAGCTCAGGAAGTGCTGAGTCAGCACACAAAGCATCCAAGTGCTTGGAGAAGAAAGCAGCCAGGACTTTGAGTCCCTGGCATGAGCATCCCCTCATTATGCTGTTTTCCCATGAAAGAACTCAAGAGCAGAATCTGCCCCGCTGTTTCTCAGAGAAAAGGGATGGAAGTGCTTGTAAATAAAACAAGTCTGCAGCATGCCTTCAAGGGCTTTGCATGTGTTTGAATATATTTGAACTCTGCCATTTTTAGAAGAGCCTAAGAAAGACTTGTCAGCAATTAGCTATGAGGATAAAAGAGAGAAGTTTAATTCTCAGATATTGTGTGCTGCCTCGTTGGGCTTTTTGCATGTCAGGATGAAAGGCTTGGATCGAAACTTGTAGTGCTTAATCCTAGGTCTTGAACTCACACACAACCATTTATCCATGACTCTTGCAGGAGGCTGAGATGTTCAAACCCGCTAACGGGGTCCCAGGGGGGTCCCTAGTCACAGCCTAGTCAGTGTCTCAGTGGAGAGGTGTCCTGGGAGGAAGGTAAGCGAGGACAGTTTCTAACAAGGCATTTGATGCCTGTAGAGTGGTGCAGTGGTGCAGTGAGCACCTTCTTGCCAGGATGTACCAAGACTCTCCTTCAGGCAAAGGAAAGCTTTCCCAGGGTTATTTTATTGTACTTTTTAAATAATGACTCATCCCCATTTCACTGTAATCTGACTTTTAAAACAATGTTGCTAGGTAAAATATGATTACAAAATGGTAGGAATTCAAACTCTTTAATTCCTTCCGCAAATAAAAAAGCACTAACTGTAATATACATGCCTATGAATTTCTAAATATGATTTGTGGTGAATATGTGACACCCAGCAAGGCATAAGAATATATTCCAAACCTTATTTCTTAGTATTCAGCACTTTTCCCCCTAGCACTCAGCACCATAAAATCCTAGCTGAGGGGAAGGTGTAAGATAAATTACCCAGCACAGAGCATAGCTTCCTTCTGATATGCCCATTTCTTCCAAATGAGTGTTGTGCTGTGGCCAGTACTGCTTCACTTTATATGATCTGTCACCAAGAAACTTTGTATTTCCAAAAAGGAAAGAATAAGGCTTTTCCTCAGCTCTAGGACACCTTGATGCCTTGCATTTGAGAGAGTTCTTTCAAATCCTGTGATCAAAATGAACTTAGAAGACAATGTTTAGCTGAAAGATTCAGTCTTTTATGGTACACTGGATTTCAGAGGTTTACGAGGGAAAGGGCAGTTCAGCCCATTTAATGAGAATTGCTGAGCTAAGTAAACAAAGGCACAAAGGCTGTTTCTATTGCAGTGAAACGATGACTTCCTATGCAGAGAATCACCTTGCAATATGCAGAGGTAGGTCTGCTCCTCTCCTTCGGCAGATGTTGGCCATTTTGTGTTCAGAACCTAAGCAACCAGTGGTTTTAAAATGTGGGTACACAATGACACGTTTCAGATACAAGACTTCATAATCTGAAATGCAATTAATTCCTAATCCTTCAAAATATGTTGTTACCCGGTATAAACCATATACGACAGAAGAAAATCATAAAACTGCTTCAAGAAATTTAGCTGTGAAAGCTGTATTACCTGTGTTGCCTGTTCATTTCGCAACCCAGGTTCATCCAGAAGTCAGTGGTGATCTGCTGTGTGGAAGGATACTGGAAATACCAGTTATTACATGCAAACACACCGGCATAGCAATTGTAAATTTATTTTGCTGAATGAAAATTACATAAAAAGTTTCCATTACTGTAATTCAAATATTTCAATGAATCGGTAAGAAGGACAGTGCTATTTTAACATACTCATTCACAAGACTAGCATTCCCTGTTCTATCATGTCATTCTTCCATAAATTTGAGGCCTTAGTCACACACCAGTCAGGAGAACTGATTGCAATGGATTATGCCTGGTCTACCATTATTCCAGCTGGTTTAGGTAACCATTGCAGCAAAGATAAAATGACACGGTCTACAGATGCTCAAGGGCAAATATGAAGTCCCAAGAATATTCTGAAGCTCTTTTTGTGATAGATATGCCTGAGTTGTCTCAATTAGAGCCCAGTCTTCCTCGGGAATGTCATCTCCTGATGGCATACCGCAGTACTGAGGGAGAAGAAGAGACATATGAGTCAGGGTAGCCGTGTTATCTTTGGAATGGGGAGGTTATATATCTGTCAGAAAGGTCAGCTACTACCTTTGCACAGTTGGCACTGTCTATGTGGCCATACCAGGTCTACTGGAGGATCACTGCACTGTTCTCCACTGAATTACAAGGATATTAATAATTCTTTCATGTGTGCAAAACTGATACACTAACTATACCTTTCCTCTCAGAGATGTTACAATAATAAATGCACATTCAAAGAATTAAGAAGCTATGGACAAGATAGGGAAGGCATTCAGGGAGTAGTCTCCTTCATGGACATCATCTAAGAGGAGCCTGTCAAAACAGCTTTGTTTATAGATTTCAGTTTTTACTTCAGAGCTTCAAAAGAAATTTTAAAGGTAAATTTAGAAAGAAACAGGGTCATAAAAGGTTTATTTTTCTGTCCCAGTCCTCGGGAATTTCTCTGACTGCCCTGAAGCTTAGGAATGACCTGGAAATGTCCTTGGCTTGGTAGAGTCATTCCAGAGGTTACCTGAGATACTTTGGAGTCAGGGAGGACCTCCCTCAGAGCTGTGCTGAACAGCAGAGTGATAAGAAGACCAAGAACTGGGGCTTCCGAGGCCTCCATGGAGCTGTAAAAGGCCATGTGGGAGGTGCAGAAGTTTTGAACTGAAGCAATGCAGATGTTGGGGCCTGAATACTGGAAAGATGGGTCAATAAAGGCCTTCCAGATGAGGCTGCAGGAAACCACCAAGACAACAGTGCTGCGTCCTGGCAGAAATTGTAGTTTTTTGATGAAACTGTCAGAACGCTCTCCAGGTTTGCAACTAAATGGCTTTCCTTTCCCCAGAGGCTCAAGTTAGTTGTGCAAGGGGATGACGCAGACTGGAATTCAAGCAACTGCTCAAAAACAGGAATAAAGCAATGGATATATCAGCATGTGCAGGCGAAAGGTTGTTGATTCAGACTCCCATTACAGGCTAGAATACATTCTAGCTGATTTACCTCTTTGGGCCTCATGGGGGTGTTGAAAACTATTCTTGTGTATATTTGAAATGAAACCATAGTGATTTCACACTCGGTTATTTTTTGTACTTGAATGCCAGTGTTGTAGTCATTGCTTTTACTTTAAATGTCTGAACTTTTTACTGAAATGTATAGGAACATGTACATATGTTTTGGGTTTTCGTGGCGAGGTTCTGGTAGCGGTGGGAGGCTGCAGGGGTGGCCTCAGTGAGAAGAGACTGGAGGCTGCCCCTGGGGTAAAAAGCACTGCACAGCAGCTGTGAGAGTGAAGAGTGAGAAAGGTGTGAGAGAAGCAGCCCTGCCGGCTTCTGGTGGGGGCTGTGACCCCATGGCACGGCCCCACGCTGGAGCAGCCCCTGGAGAGCTGCAGCCCGCAGGCAGGGCCGAGGCAGGGGAGCCTGTGGGGGACTGTCCCCGGGGAAGGGACCCCGGGCTGGAGCAGAGGTGGGGGGGAAGAAGCGGCAGAGATGAAGTGTTATGAACCGACCACAACCCCCATGCCCTGTCCCCTTCTCAGGGGAAGCAGACAAATAAATTGGGAGTGAAGTCGAGCCTAGAAAGAAGGTGAGGGTGGGAGAAGGTGTTTTTAATTTTGCCTCTTTTTCTCACCATCCTACACTACTATTGACAAGAAATTAAATTAACCTTCCCCAAGCAGACTCTGTTTTGCCTGTGGTGGTAACTGCTGAGCAATCTCATTGTCCTTACCTCAGCCCAGGACTTTTTTGTCCTGTTTTCTCCCCCATATGTTGACGAATGTGCTGGTTTTGGCTGGGGTAGAGTTAATTTTCTTCACAGCAGCTGATACAGGGCTATGCTTTGGGTTTGTGCTGAAAACCGTGTTGATAGCAGAGGGGTGTGTTAGTTACAGCTGAGCAGCGCTCACACCAAGCCGAGGCATCTTCTGCCCCTCACCCACCCCACCAGCGAGCAGATGGGGGGCACAAGGACAGCTGACCCAGGGGACATCCCACACCGCATGGCCTCATGCTCAGCAGATACACCTGGGGGAAGGAGAAGGACGGGGTGGACATCCGGAGTGATGGCGTTTGCCTTCCCGAGCCACCGCCAGGCGTGCCGGAGCCCTGCTGCCCTGGGGATGGCTGAGCCTGCCTGCCCTGGGGAGCGGGGAAGGAAGGAATCCCTTGTGCTGCTCCGCTGCTGTGCCCGCCTCGTGCTTTACCTTTCCAACTGATCTCAGCCCACGAGCTTTCTCACTTCTACCTTCTGATTCTCTCCCCCATCCCGACATGGGGGCAGTGAGCGAGCGGCTGCCTGGGGATGAGCTGCCGGCCGGGGTGACACCATGACAAGGACAGAGAGTGAGAGAGCAGCTTGGTGGGTGTCTGGCAGGCAGCCAAGGTTTACCCACCCCCACGTGCATATGTATATATGTGTGTGTCTAAAAAATTATTTTATAAACAATCAAAAAAAGTTTTCCTTTCTAATGAACATCAGGCTTAAATTCACTGAGTACTTGACAAGAAAAACAAATATGATCTCTTTGGCTACATCCTGTTTGAAGCAATTAAATGGCCCTTTTTCAGCATCTGTGGTCACAGCTATTGCATTAGCGAGATACAGACAATATTAGATACTACATAGTCATGAATACTGTTATACCTTCTTTTCTGTGGTTTTTTGGGTTTTTTTTTTTGACTTCTTCTTCTTTCAGTTAGGTGATATGGTTCGCTGGTTTCTCATTGCTTCTGATCTGTTAATACCCATATATCTTTATGACACAGGGATGATGGCTCAGCCGCTACCTCCTTTCTGCAAGATATTTAACCACAATTTGGTTGCTGGAACCTCTAATATTGTTTAGCTTCACTGTATTTCAAGATAAGATGCAGTAGGAACTTGATGTATTGAACTTAACTGTGATTAATTATGATAGCATTTTTTAACAGAACAACTTTTGTAATTTTATGTATTATAAGATGTGCTTTATATGTTCTTTATCTAGCTGTATTCGAACGGTACTTAGCTTATATTGAGCTGCAGGGCTAAAGGACTAAAGTGTGTGAACTTCTCAGCCAAATTGCTATAGGTGTCTCTTCTTTCATATAAATAAATGTATCACACCCAGAAAGGTCACATCAAGGTAAAATGTCTTAATGTCACACGACAAGGGTTCTTTGCATAATGGATGATAAAACAGCAATGGTCTAGGGACCAAATCTGATCAACTTTATTATAATAAAATAAGTTAATAATCAATGTAATTAGGCCTGAGAGGAAAGCAAGCAATCTAAGCATGAGTGAAAGGCAAAAGGAGTAAGCTCACTTGCCATGTCAGCAAGAAACAACACCATTAATGAGTAATTTTACCTAGTGATGAGCAACATTTGGGAAAATTTTCAACTGTTCCTGTTCTCCATTATGACATAAGGACATCTCCTGTGCCAGGCAGTACCCCGGACCAGCCAGCAAGAGCTATCTGAAGTTACCATTGTGGGGCCTTATTTATGGCATCATGATTGACAGGTTAAGGTAGACACATCCTTTACATACAAAGCTGGATGTGTCTCAAAAAGGTTGGTGATCCGCAAACAGTTACACGTGGTTAATCACAGGTTTCTTTGTGTGAGCTGGTCCATGCAGCTATGCAAGCAGTGCAAGCACATCATGTAGGCACTTACCATTGTCCCATGCCATACCTGCCATCAGGAGCGTCTCACCACACTTAACAAAGAAAATAAACATGACTTTTTGGTGCAACCTTTTGTAAATAGTCAAGCACTGGCTGTCAAACAAACCTACATCTTTTGCAATCACTGTCAGACCCTTCTGGGTGAGATCAGGGGACATGACTGTAGAGGTATGCCGGACAGGTAGAAACAAGCAAATTTTTTTGTTTCTGCTCAACAATTCTTGCGTTCTCAGCTGTGCGATTTCAAGATTAGTCAATGAAGCTGCACAATACATATTCCCACCCTCCATGGTAGAAGGTAGTGGTCAGGACTTTTTCCTCATTTTTGGTGTCAAATCCCGTGAAACTCAGACCTTAAAAAGCTTGTCCAAAATTCTTGAACAAGTGGACGGTTGACTGCTGGATTAGATTACAGCTTAATAATTTATTATGTTTTGTATGATAAATTCTGACTAGCCACACTGGACAGATTATAAAATAGGCCATGAAATGATGACACCTTCTCTTACTTACTGTTCCTTTAAGTAACTTAAGAACTTTAAGTAACTTAAGAACACTTACTGTTCCTTTCATGGTTTCAGTGATTGTGATTCAGCAGATTAAGATGACCAATATTAAGGAAAAAATCTTAAATAATAATTTTACAAACATGCAATTTTACAATGCTAAATATCTAATTTACACATTAGTACCAGGCTGCAACTAGCTCTCCAGATGCAAGATATTCAAGACCCCCAGTTACACTGGTTGTACATTGTTAATTATATTTACATTGTTTCCACATGTACACCACCATTATGATCACTGTGATCTTACGGGTGCTCTTATTGAAATTCTGGGTTTCAAGACAACTTCAATTTACACCTTTCCTAACAAAATACATGCATTACCTGACAGCAAAGCACCCTCTTCACATATCCAAATCCAAAACAACAATAAAAATAAATATGGAGCCTCCTTGCCATCTTAGACAATTAAAAAAAAATAAAATAAAAGCTAATGGACTTCTGTATCAAAGGCAAATTATTCTCTTTTTTGTTTCCACCATTCAAGCTAATAAAGGTGCAAGCACCTTGTCATTCCAGGATTTTAATTCAATTTTATTTATATCAAAAGAATTATCCCAACTTTCATTTGGTCAGCAGTTGTAACTATAATATTTTAGAGTGCCATGAAAAGCGACAGGATGATATTCATCACTGGGTGCTCATTCTAAGAAATGGACTGAATACTGTGCAAGTATCTGCCTTTTTCTGTTGGTTCACTGTATAGTTGATAGCAAGACATACATGGTAAGATTTTGCTTTTTATTAGGCCTAACAATAACTGTTTAAAATAACAGAAAGTGCATAGCAGAATATTTCTTCTACTTGGATACATGTTAATTACTTTGATTTAGTTCATGCTAGTTTTTAAATAGTATAAAAACTCTAAGATTTTAAGAACTATGCCAATAAAATGTCCTGAATTATTATCTCTGAGACTTTGTTTACAGATTTAAAAATATATGTTCTCTAACTTGGTAATAAACCGCCTCAGATTTAGTAGTTCTTCTTTGAAATTTATGTAGACTCCAGTGAAGTAATTTTAGAACATTTCTTGGCAGAAATCAAAACACAGTGTTTTACTTTTATGGTCATATAGTCTTGTTTAACCCAGTCACATAAACTTTTGCATCTTATCTGCAGAGGATCTGGAGAACATTCTGAGTTTTTGTCTATGAATATAACTCGAAAGGTCACCAGATATTAGGAAAGGGAATTCCACGCTTTAAAAGTTTACTTCCCCAGATTAAAAAACAAAGGTATGTATAAACATCGATTTAACTAATTAATTTATTACATAGTAATATATATATTGTATGATATGCAAACAAGCCTATCTATAATATCCTTTCTCTGAAAATTAATGAAAAAGAGACAATAAGTGCATTGCATCAAAACATAGCTTAAATTATAAAAATATAGATGTATGCTTTTTTAAAATAACTGAAGTCCTGTTCCTGCTAAATTCTAAACATTAGCCTGTTTGAATACCTGAAGTTCTTTGCTCGGTTAAGGACTAAACTAACAATTTTCAAAGATGAATAAAAACTATGATCAATGATGATAAAAAAATACACCAGGTATACCATGAAAGCAAATGCCCAGTGTTCAACAGATAATCTTTTTTTCTTAAATCTTAAATAATTTTGTTTTCTTCTGACAATTTTGTAACCTGCTCAGCATATTTCCTACTCCTGCTTTTGTCAAGATATTGTAAAACCATTTCCAGTGAGTCTTTGACTCTGTGGTGTGCTTTCTTTTAAGAACAATGGTATAAAACATACTTATGTCTTAAAATCCTTAGTTCTTAAAGTTGGATAACTGTATGTTTTCGTATCAGTATTTAATAATTGCCATTTTACTATACTGTTTTTGGTAGTAGAAGGCTTCATGCCTACAAGCAGGATACTCTGAAGTCAGTATGGTAACGTTTTTTGTCCCATATGGCATGAATATTTCACATCACAGAAAACTGAGCTTTATTTATGACTTTCCGACCTCTGATAATCTTTTTTTCCACATAGCAGAGGAATTAAGGAACCTGGTGGAGATCTGCATGTTCTTTATAACACCTGCATTTTGTGGTACATTTTCTGACTATAAAATAGTATATAAAAAATGAGGCTTCAGGAGTTTATTCAGCTGAACAGATGCAAAAAACTCCATGATCTTTGATGTATAACAAGAATTGTATTTCCATTTCACAGATGAGAAGGGAACATTTGAGAACAAGAACAGGTAGGAACCCTTAAATCAAACATGCTGTTTCTTTGTCCATTGATTTGACTGCATGCAGAGTTTTTATTCCTTTCTGTGTTCTCTATTGTTTCAGAATAAAGGTTTGGACTTTCATGGTTTGGAGTGGTTGGAGAGCTGCCGGTCAGAAAAGGACGTGGGGGTATTGGGCAACTGCCAGCTGAACATAAGCCAGCAGTGTGCCCAGGTGGCGAAGGCGGCCAGCAGCATCCTGGTTTGTATCCAAAACAGCATGACCAGCAGGGCCAGGGCACTGATCGTCCCCCCTGCAGCAGCCGCCCCTTGAACCCTGGGTTCAGCTTTGGGCCACTCACTACAAGACAGACATTGAGGTGCTGCAGCGTGTCCAGAGATAGACAACGGAACTGGTGAAGGGTCCAGAGAACAAGTCTGATAAGGAGAGGCTGAGGGAACTGGGGCTTTTTAGTCTGGAGAGAAAGAGGCTGAGGGGAGACCTTCTCACCCTCTACAACTACCTGAAAGGAGGTTGTAGGCAGGTGGGGGTCAGTATATTTTCCAAAGTAGCAAGTTATATGACAAGAAGAACAAGCCTCAAGTTGCACCAGAGGGAGTTTAGGTTGGATATTAGGAAATATTTCTTCACAAAAAGGATTGTTAAGCATTGGAACAGGCTGCCCGGAGAGGTAGTGGAGTCACCATCCTTGGCGTTTTTGAAAGACGTGTAGAGATGGCGCTTAGGGACGTGGCTTAGTGGTGGCCTTGGAAGTGCTGGGTTAATGGTTCGATTTGATGATCTTAAAGGTATTTGCCAACCTAAATGATTCTATCATTCTGTAACTCTATGATGTGGAAAAAGATGATTTATTCCAGGACCATACAGCTTTCCCAGGCAGCGACCTAAAATGTTAATTTTCTTGAGGTTTGACAAGCTGACAGATTTCACTTGGAGTTTGGTCTGACATCCAGTTTTGGCTCATAATCTGCCAACCGACCCTTGCTGGATAAACAAACAAAATTCAGATCTGTGTAAAGCACCCAACACAGTAAGAATTCCCAGTTCAACATGTTTACATTTGACCTATGCCTTCCCCAGCATTTTGAATATATGGCTATTAGGCATGTGAGATTCAAAGACCACTCTTTACAGACAAAGTAAAGAGAAAACATGTACTAGACTTTCAGTTATGCTGTCTAGGCTTTCTGTGAATGTTTTATTGTATCTTTACCAAGGAGTGAAGCAATATTAGCCATACTGGTAATAGCAGTGAAGTTGGTGTTGTAACTGTTAAAAAAAATCTTAATTTTTTAGAGAAAAAGGTAAAAGGAGTTCTGGTAATGACTGAGAAGGGCACTAAATATTTTCTTATGCATATTTATACCAAGGAAAGAAAAAAAAAACCAAACCCCAAAACAGATAAGCATGTGTTTTGGTGGTTTTGGAAAAAGACCATGGTCTTGCTAATGAGCTGACAAGAAGTGAAGTCACTACTGCCTTGACCATTATGTCAGAGAGGACAAAACCAGTTTTGGGTTTTTGGCTTAGTGTAATGAAGTCTAACAGGATACTTATTGCTGTCTACAAATATTTTGGGATGATAAACACCACAGAAGAAAACATATCTATTTAAATCACATGACAATGTTGACACAAGTGCGTATAACTAAACTCAAAGACCATAAAATTGGAAATTAAAAGGAAGTTCCTAGTCATCAAGTGGGAGGGATGTTCTGGCACGCTCCTGTGGGATTAATTGCCCACATTCTTATTAACAGGGCGTTTTCTAACAACATATAGTATGAGGTACCACAGTACCACAGGGATGACCTTTTTTGCCATGTTGTTTCTTCTTTAATTCAATAATATGGCAGGCAACTAAAATTTTCTTTGTTTTCAATATTCATGTAGTCAAGCTTTTTTTTTGTATCTATAGGGTTTTTTTGTCTTCATCTTTGTTTCTACAACTTTAACTATGAAATTTATTAGTTGACTTTTAGGACATTCCTGAGGGTCCCATTAGCTGTATAATTGCACAGCAGAGAACCAGCTTCTTAAAAGCTCCTCAGTAGTTCTCTTGGCATCTCATGCAGTGAGATGCTCTTTCGTATAGGCCCTAATCTTAACACTGGTGTTGCTCAGTGGCCTACAGTGATAAAGGCAGTGAAATCTGCTATTTACCTTCCCCCCCACCCCCCACCCCCGATTGGCAGCATATGTCTTTTGCTGCATGCAAGACTTAAACCAGTTTAAAGCTACCCAATATTTTAACTTTCATTTTCATAGGCCTCCCATACACTTCCTCTGCTCTTTGAATATAATGGCAGTAATACTGTCTTCCTTTCAAACATGCTGCATGGGAATGCATCAAGGGAAACTGCATTAAGGAAGAATGTCTGTCTTTTCTGGTGCATTTTACATCAGATAATGTCACTATTCAATTTTTTCCAGCTCCAGGTAAGTTTCACTTGAGAAAATAACTAAAAAAAACAAGAACCAGCAGCAACTTTTCTTATTGACTACCAACTAGTAGAATACTGGATAATGTACATTTCTCACTCAGCACACAAGTTGTCTTTTTTTTGGCTTAGATGAGTCGTTTAAATATACCCAGACCTGAGGGGAACAAAAGCTGTGGGGCAGTTGAACATTGTCATTCTTGAGGGATTCAGGATGGAAATCCCTGTGAAGCAGACTGGTGGCATTCACTGGTAAATTCAGCATCAGCTTGCTGAGAAGACTTTATAAAGGCCCTTAACTCACTGGACTAAGGTGGTTTTACATTTAAGGTCACATTTACTTGAGGGTGTTAGGGGCCCCCAACACTTGTCAGTTTGGTGAAAGTTGTGTAATCCTCCAACTTTTGGCAATGAAAAATGTTGCTGTATAGGGAGACAATGGAAAATGAGATTAGATCAGACTACACAAAATGACCAGATATATTCCACAGACCTGTAAAGTCATGGATCAAAACTAACATGCTGTAAGTTCAACTTAATTAAATACAGCTTTTTGGGTGGAAGTGTGGGAAATGAGTAGTTAAAAGTGGTAGGGGGGAAATGAAAAGCTGGCGGTCTAGCACTTCATTCCTGGAACATTTTTTCCCATAAATCTTTAACATTTCCTTCATTACGATGGGCACGTTTGGAGATGTTGGACCATCACTATGAAGCAACATAAATGTGTCCTGCATCTGTCCTCCTCTTCTATGTGTGTTTCTTCCTGGCTCTCACTGCCTAACTCCCGTTCCAGACATGCTGCCTTGAAGATGTGTTCCTCTCTTGGCACAGATGTGTCAGTAAGAGATCTACCCAGATTTGTCAACCCTGGCAGATACAGGGAAGCAAAGATGAGATAATTTCATAGACGATGAGACATAGCCAGTCGCCAGCACAACAATTTGTATCAGACCTGCCAGCCAAAAGCACAGTACTTGCATAGTAAGATCATCAACAGAAATTCCAGTTTTTTCACTTATAATGGTAATCCACCCTGTGTATCAGTTTCACCAAAGGGAGGGAAAGTGATTGTTGTTCCTGTTTCAGAACTAAACAGAACTAATTTTGCTAAACAATTGACAATTGACAGAATATAACACTGGGTCTGGTAGCCTTTCTGGAGCAAGAAGGGAAACCAAACCTTTGTGACTATTTTAGTTTCTGATCAACATTTTAATCCTGGTTTTAAAACTCATTTTAGTTCTCAGTTTGTATATTTTTACTAAAACACTTGTCACAGATTGTCTTGTTGTGTTTACTGTGCTTGCAAGCAGCTCTGGTCACAGAGTCAAGAAGAGGTGATAAGAGACCTCCAGAGTTAATTGAGATTGGACCTTGCTAATACCAGCACCGACCTCAAAGGTAGATGAGGTTACTCCGAGCTTTGTTCAGATCAGTTTTGCGTATTCCTGAGGATGAAGCCTCCATGGCATCCCTAGTCTTGCTGTGATTGCCTCTTAGATGCTGCAGTTGAAACTTGGATGTGATTCCCAACCTTCAGCCTTCCTGTTTGTTCTGCTACCTCTGGGAGTCTGCAGATTGCCAGAGGAACAGTCGGAGATATTACAAATTCAATTTTAAAAGCAAAATGTAGCGTAGTACAGTAATTGGAACTCCTCTCTTCAGTTGTGCTTCCTTTGATTCCATTTCCTTTTCTAGATTAACAAAGAGCCCATTTTACCATGTTAGTCTTTTTTTGACCATTCTTTTATCTTTTAACAAAAAGATATTGGTGAATACATTGTGTATAAAGATATCATTTTTGTGTTATTTTGTTTAGGGTCAAATTAAATGAAACATGAAAAAAAAAATTCCTAGCCAAAAAGCTGCATTTTTTAAAGCTGTACTTTTTTTTTCAAAATAGGACCCCTTTATGCATATAAACTTTAAATTTGTCACTCTTGCAGTATTTTCTGTATAAATTGAGTTATATTGGTTGAAGGCAAGATAGAAGTCTCCACTATATTAAGAATATATTGCATTAAATCTATACATTAAATTATATACTGAAATAAAAATTATATTAAACCCATTAAATTTTATTAAGCATGCAAACTTTTGTGGTTATGAGGCTTGTAACAAGACAGTTTAGCAAAGCGCCTCTTTATGTCAGTTTTGTATATCCAGATGAGCTTTCTTATTGACTGAACAGCCACATAAAACAGAAGTCTAGTCTTGATCCTGTTGACACCATTGAGCTACGCCCTTCATATTTTGAAAAAGCTATCATTTTTTGATAAAATTTACATGTTAAAAAGTATCAGTCAGTGTCCCAAACAGTAGTCAGTAGTGATTCCTACACTGCCCCTGTAAAAAAGTAATCCATAAATTTTTCTTACCTTCAGTCACAGCAACAGTCAACCTAAGATGTCTGTTCACTATGCCCTGACTTCACTCCTTTCTTATTTTGAATGATCAGTGACCTTCAAAACACAATATGGATTGACAGTCACAGCTCCCACAAATAAAACTTTTTGTAGATGCTAAGTGAAGGGAATGTAGGGAAAATTAAAGACAGTGTTTGCAGTAGTTGTAGAGAAGGCTCAATGGGCAGGTGCCCAGAGAGCTGTGTAGGCATTACGGGGGGGGGGAGGGCTGAGTGAAGAGGCTGTAAAGTGCATGAGGTTGCATGCAGGGTAGTGGTGTGCCATGGTTTAACCCTGCCAGGAGCTAAGCACCGCAGCCACTCTCCCAACCCCCAGAGGCCTGGGGCTTGGGGCAGAATCAAAAGGGCAAAAGTGCGAAGACTCATGGGTTTATGTAATAAATAATTTAAAAAAGAAGGAAAACCCCCACTAATGAGAGAGCGTGACAAAACCAAGAAAAGCAAGTGATGCAAAAGAAAACAATAGCTCACCACCAATCGATTGATGCCCTGCCAATCCCCAGGCAACGGCAGCCCTCATCAACCTTCATTCCCCCAAGTTTCATTGCTGAGCATGACATCATATTGTATGGAACATCCCTTTAGTCAGCTGGGGACAGCTGTCCTGGCTGTGTCCTCTCCCATCTTCTTGTGCACCCACAACCTACTTGCTGCTAGGGCATGAAGAGGAGCAGAAAAGGTCTTGATGCTGTGTAAGCACTGCTCAGCAATAACTAGAACATGCTAACAACACTTTTTTCGGGTCCAAAACGTAGCACCATACCAGGCCCTACGAAGTAATTTAACTCTGTTACAGCTAAAACCAATATGTGGTGCTCTGCAGAGCTTTGGAACTGCTAGAAGTGGTCTAGTGACCAACTTTGGTAGATTAGGTGAGGCTTTGGGGGCCCACTGGCGCTGTTCCTCCCTCTCCCCTCTGCCAGCTAATCCAGCTTGTCCAAGCCAACATTCATCCACATCTCCACTCTCATTCAAAGTGAGTGCATCTTTCAAAGCAGAAGGGATTGTTTCTGTACTCCTAAAAATTAATTTGAGGCATCTCTTCAGCTTATGGTACAAGACTGTGTGGTGATGACTGAAACCCAGATATGTTCTTTCAATTGAAAAAGCAGACCCTATTGTAAAAAAATAGATCCAGATGGAAGAAATATCACAGTGGTTTCAGTGCCTGTCTGACAAACAAGATAGTGTAAAACAAGAGAAAGCACATAGACGAGCAACAGAAATCTTCCTTACACATCTTGTCCATCTTTTAGAAGAGTAAGGAGAGGGAAAACTAAAATTTGTCATGTTGTGGCAATAGAAACATAGTGAAGTGTAAGTTTGCATAATTCTATTTCTCTGCGGTTCGTACAATTCATGGTTTTCATATTTTCCTTCACCTGTTTCAAAGTTTTGACAAAATCTTCTTCTTCTGCATAGTTTACTTTGTTGAGTTTTCCAAGGAGAATTAAAAATATTTTACTTATAATTCATTTATAATAGTGAGAATTCTCTTAAAAATATTTTGCTTTCTTATCTTTTATTTTAAATTTTTTTTTAATAAAGATTAATGAAAACCTCAGATTCTTCTACTGTAAGGCAAAATTACAATACAAAATGACTCATTCATTCAAACCTTTCCTGATACTAATCTGTGAAGAGATAACAGTAGCATATTAAAATTAGAGACAATATCTACTATGGTAGGAAATTGGATGACACATTAAACAGAAACCGGCTATGTCAGCGTCTTATTCTTGATTAGCTTCCAAAAAAATGTAGTCGATTGTGTCTCCATGGTGCACACTGGTTGATCTGAACTGGGGCAGAATCTGCACATTTCAGTGAAAAGTTTTTATGCAGAGAGCTCAGGAAGAATAGGAACATTACAGAAAATGGTCTTGGTTAGTAAATAAGTTCATTTTTGTCCATTGAGACCCAGGTCCATGGATTTTCCAAAGCACCAAACACTAGCCAGTCTGAAAGGTTGAAGGAAACTAACACTGCTTGAATAATAAATCTCCAGGCTATTCTGTTTCAGAAAATCTAGATTGGTGCACGCAGAATGTGCCCTTCCACGCTTGAAAGAGGTTAAAAGAGGTTGTGATAGTCAAATGTGTCAAGATCTGAAAGATCTGAAACCGAAAATCACGATTAGCCGTCACAGTGGACACAGTCAGGTTTTCTCACCAAGTAAAAACCCTTTAACCATTGTACAGAAGGTAACATGATGAAACAGCTTACCTACCATCTTCTTACTTTTACTGATTTCATCATTATCTGAAATGCATTTTATTTTAGAAGTCAAAAACATTTTTCATTGACTTGTGCACTTTTTTCCCTTAAAGTGCCTGTATGTGTTTTTCAGTATTATATTCCATCTACCTTTACATTCAGTTACCCACAATATCCACATTACTTGTGGATAGCCTTTTGCCCATTTGAATGGGTCACGATTTCCTTATGGCAATGAATGCAGTTCATAACCTCTGTACTGTTCTGACCACCCAGGTTCAACAGCCCAACAGTGTCTATAACCCTAAAAGAAATCTTCATTCACAGTAACGTCCCAGTCCAACTGCAGTTCTGTGAACTGCCTAACCTAGTCAAACTGAAACCATCACATCTTATGTCCACCACTAGAAGATGGGGGTGAAAGGCTCTTGAAAACCACTGTTTGAGGTTGCAGGGGGGGCTGATGAATTTTGTTCTTCAAAACAATGAAATGGCTTAATAGCAGCACTCTTTTTTGTTGTAAATTCAGTCATCATGCTTATTTGCAATAGGCTTCTAATCAATCTTAGTTTTTCAGTGTGTTTTTGACCTATCTTGGATCACCTTTAGAAAATCTGCAACCAATAACAGAACATATTTTGAGACACTTCGCGCAGCAAGTCACCATGGCAGCTCTGTGAATCACAGACATCTGATAAGCATACAGGCCTCTTACGGTTTCTGAAAACAACAGTATTTTCGTGTCTTAATGAGACCCAAGCCTGTCTGAAAATCTGCTTTTCTTGTGGCAGGTAGAGACCAACAGTTTAAAGAAATTTTAATCAACATTTCTCTATCCATTTCTAGAACCTCACTAGGCTCCCTCACTTTGTGCTCTGCCACAGCCAAACAAGGCACAGAATGAGATGCTGCGCTGGCTGTCAGCCCTGAGAAAGTGTCTGAGGAAGCTGCCATCATCCTCAACTTCATACTCCTCCAAGCCCAATGAGCTGCTGGCGGGCAAGGACTACCCAGGCAAACAACTAAGAAAATATAGAATTAAACACAAAAACGCAGAGAGGCTGTGTCCAAATACTGAATTGATCAGTTTTACTGTCTCTTTGATTAGAAGTTCCAGATCTTGAAGGCTTCTCTTATTATAAATTGATGGAGGAGTGAGGCTTCTGTGATTCAGTGATGTTTATTTACAATGAATGTACTGAATCCCCTTTTTCTGAAGGAAGAAAAATCAAATGACAGCGGCTTATCCCCTTGCTCACAGTCCCAAGCTGTTCTCATCTGATAGTTAGCTGAAAATGTCTGTCTCCAGGCTGACACTCTTCTGTCTCTCTTGGTGTAATCCAGCTTTGCTTTTGCCTCTGTGTCTGTGCATCTGTGCTGTTTCTGTAGTGTCTCTTTTTCTTTGAAGATGTGCATATGTTTTATCTCCACATTTGCACACAACTCATGTACAAATGTGTCAGCCTCTCAGTGTGGTGATGCCAGCAAATGGTATTTGGGACATTTGTGGCAACACTGAAGTGCTGAGGCAGAAGCTGGCTCCTCATATCCTATCATAGTCTTTCTGAGATTATGCAAAAGTCTTAATTAAGGACATTCTAATTATTTTTTTTTTGAGACCTTGTGTTACCATACTGCCTCTCACGCTTCCTGATGTCTCAACAGAAGCAGTTCTTCACACATCTGAAAACATCTGTGTGCTCTAGGGTCTGGTGCTTTCATCAACAGTGGGGCACTGCTGCACCAAGTCTTTGAATGCATTTATGAATACTAGGCAATACATAATTTTCCCTTTCTGCTTACACTAGTCCTTCAAGCCTTCTGTGATTCTTACCACATGAGGAATGCAGTGCTAGACTACCCTGTATCCAAATCTGATACTCTTTTTATGAAAGGGACCAAGAAGTGAAAATATACACATAATCACATTATGCATGAGAAAGAATTAAGTGAAAAGAAAGAGAAGGCTAGGAAGGATGGGATGGTGTTCTCCTGTGAGCCTAGGATAATTTATTTAGGAAACTGAATAGAGCTCAGGCTGCATCTTTGAAGGTTTAATTCCTGGAATCATCAGAACAGACTTCCTATGCATTGCTGGAGTAATACTGCCAAGGATCCAGGGAGAGTGGGACGCAGAATGGCATCCACGGTTTTTATTGAGATGTGCCACATAGCTGAATGGCTTTCTCACTCTGCTGTGGTGGCTTTGTAGGTCAGAACCATCCAGTTACTATCACTCAGAAAGAGCTGTTCCAATGTATGCATATGTTACCTTGCATCCTTTTCCATGTGCATCATTGTGGAAGCCAGATAGATATCTGTCTTTAAACCTTCTCCTGTCTGAAGGGATTTCTTAGTGTTATTGTAATTAGAGCTTTTTCTTTCTGCACTCTGTCAGTTTACTCCCAGCCTTCAGTCAACAGGTCAGTACACGTAAACCAGAAGAGTATAATAAAAAAGACAGCACGCACATTGCAATTATTAAACAACCCCACATGCATACTACAGAAGGCTTCTCTTTAATGGCATGTATCTAGTAAGCTTATTTAGAATCTCCCCCATACTTCTTATCACTGCTATCATGTAATTCAGCAGGAAGCTAAAATAAAAATCATAAGGGGGAGTAGCGATAGTGGGAAAAACTCATATAAACACAACAGCATGAAAAGAGTGTTTTCCAAAGTTCATATACACTTTTAAAAAATTTGTTGAAAGTAATATGCTTTAGAGGCAGGGGCAAAGTTGAGTCTTGCTGGCAGTCACATGTAGCTCGATAATGAGTTGTATTTACATGTAGCTTTCATGCAAGTTTTCTAAACTTTTTTTCCCCACTGGAAATAACAAATGTGAATATTTCTCTATATAGCTTTCCAAAATATACTACAAAGATAGGTAATGCAATCTAGATGTAAGGTTGTAAAAAGTTATGCTGAGAATGCTAAGCTTCTACTGGTAGACTGTTACATTAATTTTGCAGATGCTGAGTGTTTTGGATTAAGTCAGGTTACTGACTTGAGTAGAAACTGAGGTACTTATCCTGGATATGAAAATTTGGAAAGTTTGGTCCCTTTCTGTTATAAATTGCACATGGTTTTACAACCATATGTGAACATCAAATTCCCCAAATGCCCAAAACATCACCCAGGACAAAAGGCAGAGTCCTAACACTGCTGAAATAAGTGATACCTATTCATTGTGTTTAGTGGCATTAGGATTTCCCTTTGGTAGTTGTTCATTTAGCACTAGATCAAAACTGAGCGATAATCAAGTCACAGCTTTGTCTCTTGGAATTAGTCTGGGCAGTGCTCCAAACTTCTGTGACTAAACTGCTTCTGGAATACAGCAAATGAGCTCGTTTACTGCTCTTTTACACATCACAGCAGAGTGTGAACTCCTTACAAACTGGATTATTGTTATGTCCTCCATGTACCCTCAGAAAAGCTGCAAGAGAACTTCATTGCCATGACCTCTTGCTGGGGATGGGTAGATAGGAATGAAATATTTGAGCTGAGAAAATATTTAGTAATGGTTTTGTTGAAATGCTACCCATTTAAGTCGTGAAAAGAAGTGAACAAACATTAAGAAATGCCATTAATTCCTCTACTTATTGTTTTGATCTCTGTCTCCTTTTCCTACCCTGATAGAAAATATGTGTGTTACCTACAGATTATCTGTAGATAATTTTTGGATTCTCTATGGCTCATCAAAAATGTTATTTACAAATGTAACCAACATTTAGATGGCTTTTTGCAGGCAGCTTCTGAGAGGGTGGGATTGATGAGAACTGTAGCTTCAAGGTTGTCTGTTTTTATAACAAGGCAAGCTTTCTTCCCTGGACATTTTACTGCTTGGATCTCAGCCTCACCAAGAGCGCTTATATGGAGCCTTGGAAAGGTAAATAACCAGGTGGAGATTTCTGCCTTCTTTTGTCTCCCTGACTCATTTTCTGAAGGTCTGGAATCAATGAATGGAGCACCTCTGCTGCAAATCAGAACAACGTGCCAGTAAACTGTGGCCTTGAGCTGTTGAAGAAAGAGCCTTATTCATTCTCCTGCAAAGGTTTAATCAGCTCTGTTACATCCAAGAACAGTATTTTTAACAAAAGTTCTGGTTTAAATGTCAACATACAGGTGTTAACAAATTTATCAATGTGTTTTTCTGGTACCTCTCCTTTCTCCTTTTCTCCTGCTTTGTTATAGCTCAAAAGGGATGAAGACTTGTGTTGTATAATGGAAGCCGCTGGGTGCCTGTCTGCTGATAATCCTGACAACCATATCTGGCCTTGAGACCCAGTTACTTTTAAAATAATTGTATTTAAATCGGTGACAGGGACGTTTTAAGTTAAATGTTAACATTTTCCCTGCAGTTGATATCATTCTTCCAAACTTAATAGCTTGTTATCAAAAGCTCTGCAGCAGACTGTGTGTATGAAAAAATGCAATGTACCGCATGCTCTTTATTAAGATGTGAACAGCAGCCTGAGGAAGTCATTGTGTGTGCTCAGGAGCATGTTTATTCCCTTTTCAAAATGAGCAAATTATGCTAGACACTTTTTAGCTATATTCTCAAGGAACTTCTGCAATATTTTTGTATTTAGAGCAGATCTAGGAGCCCAGAAGCCCACGGTTTCCATGGAATTGCTCATCCCAGTGTGAGTGGAGAGGCATGACCAAATTTTATAGCAGCTTCAAAAGCTTGCCAGTGCTTAACGGTGTCCTTTCCATATGTGTTTCTTTCTCTAGAAATTAACTACAGCACAAAAGTAGAAATAATCATGTCAGCAAACTGTTAAGATTTTATAGTGTATTTTAAAACTTTATGTACTGGTTTATTTTATAATGCTCAAGTATAGCATGCTTATGTTGTTGAGTTAAAAACCAGCATTTATTGTTATGACTGTCTGAGATGCCCTAGTCCGAGACAAGGCATATGACTTTGCTTAAAATATTTCCTGTCTGAAGACATTTTAATAAACAAATAAACCACTTCAAGGGGCAACCTAAATAAATCAGTAATAAATAAACCTCTTCAGAAAGCAACATCTGGTGCTTTGAGAACAGGATATTTTTGTTAATGTAGATGCAATTCTAATCATACTGGTGCATACATTCATAAACAACCTCACTGTGACACTGAACAAAGCGTAATACTTTGAAGCAGACATTAAGGCTAACCAATATTTGAGAGTTATCTCCGGCTATATTGCTGAGGGTACTTAGGAATGATTATACTAAACACCTGGCTCATAAGTTACATATTATTAGTTTGCAACACTGTTTATCCAGTGAAGCTGGACAGCATCTGGTTTTCAGTCATGTTCTGCTTTTCCTCCCAATTTTCCTCTCAGTTAATTAATGATGTGAGTATAGGAAGAGGAGGACCTAAGTGACTTTCCCAGCATAGCCAAGCCAGCATCCTGCTACCTCTGAGCATTTGGGGCACACAAAAATAGTCTTTTTTTTAAACTATGGTATTGGTATGTAATGGTGACCTCTGACTAGGTTTTTCTCTTGTAAACCTCTTCAAATACTCCACACCTGGCTCTCCTCCCTGTGATAAACCAACACCACAAAGGCTTATTCTGTGCCTTGCAGACATTTTGGAACAGATTTTACATACTGTGGATGCTTTTTACTTATTAAAAATGGCTCCAGACATTAGAATGCAGACTTACAAACAAGTTAAATGCACAATAATTGTAGATCTAATGTATACATTTCCTGAAGATTTTTACTTATTTCATCCTTTAACCAGGTGACAGTAATTTCAGATAAAAGATACACTGGAGATCTGACTCGGTGCACATTCCAGTGAAAGAAGTGCCTCACAATTTTAGTATGCCTTGGATCAGTACCATCCAATTCCTTTTCTTTCAAAGAAGCACTAATATTTCTAGAATGAGGAAATGGTACCAGTCTGACACTAAATGTGTTTTTTTATTTACATTGCAAGAGTCACCTCAGCCCAGGTTTTCTCCTCTACTCCCCATGCAAATATCGAGCACCTTTTAAAACCAGGGCTATGAGGAAATCTTGATGAAAACCTTTATTTATTAAAGAAACGCCACCAATTATTCTTGTAATTTATTTGATAATTATACCCCTGCTGTTTCTTCTCTCTCAGTGACTCCACATCTCAGACTCCTTGCTGACTAAATAAATTAATTTACATATTCTATACTTCGGAATAAATGAAAAAAGAATATGAAAAGTAATTGCAGGGGAAAATAAGGTAAATCTATGTGGGTCCTGCTAGGAAGGGTAAGACTATCTGTTCCAGAAATGTCCAGATAAGGATTATGGGGCTGCAACTCTACTTGGTTTTCTGAATATATTCTTAAAAGTAGAAGATTTTAAATACTGATACATTAAAGTAAAACACAAGAGTTGGGAAACATTGGGCATAAACTGACAATGGCTTTCTGCATTAAGAACTTTTATGCATTAACAAGCAGAAAGGAAAAGCATCATCAGAAATATCTAAATAGATTAAAATGCTGAAAAAATTCCTTTTGCAGAGCTGTTTAATCACTAGAGAAACACTCATCTTCCCCTCTATATGTTTATACTGAAGATGTTACCAGATGCGAGAAATGAGCTTAAAAATTTTGTATTTAGACCACCAACCTTCACTTCTGGAGCAACACTCCTTACTCAGTTGAGCCACCATTGATTGAGGGGTATGTATTATCAAGAAAGGACATGGGCTAGTCCTGGATCAGCTTTTGCTGAACAGCTTTCTCCATTTAATCATAGAAATCTGTTCGCATCCTTTCTCTGTTTGAAAGTACTGCTGAGACAGAATGACAGGTCTAGGATATGTACACTACAACCAGATAAAAAGGATAAGAATTTTATGTATTGCTTCCCAGATAATAAATATAAGTTTTTCATTTCCTTTTTTGGGGGTGGTTTTGTTCTATTCTTCCTTGCCAGTACTCCTTTTACTATTTTGTCTAGTTTAATTTGTTCATTCTGTTTTGTGTCAAGGCTTTTCTTATGAGTTTCTTTCAGCCAAATTGTGGGAAACTTTTTTTTTTTTTTTTAAGCTCTTTAAAATTTCATGCCCTTGATTTGAAAACATGTTGGTAGAGCACGGTGCCTCCACTGCGTGTC
This sequence comes from Falco biarmicus, assembly GCF_023638135.1. Taxonomy (NCBI): domain Eukaryota; kingdom Metazoa; phylum Chordata; class Aves; order Falconiformes; family Falconidae; genus Falco; species Falco biarmicus. Next base: position 4,134,697 of record NC_079311.1, on the reverse strand, counting down.
TTACCTGAGTGTCTGCAGCATAAACTCCAACTCACTCTGCCACTCTGAATAGTTCAAAAGGGATTGGGGGGTAAATCCCCAAAACCCTAGGTTTGCTACTGCTGGCTGGGAAGTCTCTCTAGCTACCCGTCTGATTCAAAACCGCTTTTCTTCTTGAAAACACATATGCCTGTATCATTGTCGAGATTTCACTTTTGCCATAGGCTGCAGCACAGATAAGCAACACAAGATGACAAGGTAAACCTGTAAGGATGGAAAACTTCTAGCTACCAGGGATACCTTCTCTCCAGTTTTTTTCATCTAGATCAGAATGTGTACATACCACGTTTCAGTGAGGTGAGCTGCAAAGGCTGGATGGAGATGACAACATTGCACTGGGTGGTTGTTTATTGACTGGGAAAAGGTAATTTCACTAGATGTGCAATTATACAGAAACCTGAGATGTTTTTATCTGCACAGCTGGGCTAGATCACCCGGGGGTTGCTGACATCCTTCCCAAAACCAATTCAAGCAGAGAGCTAGAGGTCTTGGAGGGTCTTGGGTAGGTAGTAATTTCTGTTCAAAAACGCCAATAAGAATTGAAGCTTAAAGAGCTTATTTCTCTTTAAAGTGATACAGTTAACATGGTACAGTACCCTGGGATGACTTGTTATCACATTTTCTTATAGAAGGTTAAAAATGCCTTTGAGAAGACCTGTAACATGGGGTTTAAGTAGTTCTCACCCCTTTCTCTAACTAAATAATATGTTATATGACTTAAAGCTGTTCAAACAGACAAGAAAGCACCATAGCCCAGTCTGGATGTTACTGGGATGTGGGATGTCTTGCTCCAAAACTTCTGCCTGGGACAAAACAAGAACATCTTTCGGAGGAGTTGAAGTTAAGGTTATTGGCCCAGGCAGGTCTCCACTGCTGGTTTTGTGAATGGTGGCTTTTGTATCAAGTAAAAAACTCTTAAAAATAAACGTGGCTGGCTGGCCCGGCCGCCCCGCGGTGCCCGGCGCTGCCGGCCGCCGGCGCCCCCCGCGCGGTGCCGGGCAGAGCCCCTGTAACCCCCGGCTGGTGGGGCGAGGCCCGGGCAGGGAGAGCGCTCGGCAGTTCCCTCCCGGCACAGCGGGCTCCGCCGGGGGAAGCCGGGGGCCTTTGGGGCCGGCCACAGCAGGGCAGGGCGGGGAGAGATCCCCCCGGCCCTGACACACACCGTGTGCTGCCCTGCCCCGCGGGGCCCTCCCCGGGCGGGGGGCACGGCCTGCCCGGCCCTGGGCTGCCCGCGGGCTGCCCTGCCCGGCCCTGCCCGGCCCTGCCCTGCCCTGCCGGGGGGGCTCTGCTCCGGGCCGGGCCCCCCCGGCCTCCCCCTGCCCGGCCCTGCCCGGCCCTGCCCTGCCCTGCCGGGGGGGCTCTGCTCCGGGCCGGTCCCCCCCGGCCTCCCCCTGCCCGGCCCTGCCCGGCCCTGCCGGGGGGGCTCTGCTCCGGGCCGGTCCCCCCCGGCCTCCCCCTGCCCGGCCCTGCCCTGCCCTGCCGGGGGGGCTCTGCTCCGGGCCGGTCCCCCCCGGCCTCCCCCTGCCCGGCCCTGCCCTGCCCTGCCGGGGGGGCTCTGCTCCGGGCCGGTCCCCCCCGGCCTCCCCCTGCCCGGCCCTGCCCTGCCCTGCCGGGGGGGCTCTGCTCCGGGCCGGTCCCCCCCGGCCTCCCCCTGCCCGGCCCTGCCCTGCCCTGCCGGGGGGGCTCTGCTCCGGGCCGGTCCCCCCCGGCCTCCCCCTGCCCGGCCCGGGGGCTGCAGGGCCGCTGCTCTCAGGCAGGCTCTCTGCTCTCTCCCGCAGCTCCGTGGGCCATTTCCCCCCCTCCTCAGCCGCGCTGCCCCCCAGGGGCTCCCGCCGGGGCTGCTGGGCCGGGCCGTGGCCAGCGCCGGGCCCGTCTGGCAGCCGGCGGCCACGGGCTCCACCGGGCACGGGGGCAGCGCCCGCGGCTAGGCCCGGCAGCCCCGGCACCAAACGCCTGCCATGCAAAATCACTACGGTAAAACAAATAATTTTTGCGCTCCTAATATATTAGTAAACTCATTCCAATCCATCTAACAAGCTGAAAAAATATATTATGCCAGGTGTCCAAAATATGTGTCTTTCTCTTCAAGCTATTTTAAGTGATATTCTTATATGAAGATTTTTTTTTTTTAAATGAACCTGCTTTTGGCCAGTAAACAAACACTAAAATATGTTTTTGTGCCATAACATCACTTTCAGTGTATATTACCCATGGAACTGCCATTCTTCATGGTGGTGTCAGTAACCAGTGATTATCTAAGAGATAGAATCTTTTACACTTTGCCCTAAATTTTTGTTTGTTTATGATGCTATCATTTGCCATTAATCCCTTCATCTATACACTCCTCAAGACCACTCCTGTCACTGTTGTACAGTTTTTTGTTCGTTTTTATTTTTGTAATTTTTTCAATTCAAAGCAAAGGATTTCTAGGGACAGTGGACAAAGGCATCCCTGATGGAAGTCTGAACATGATGAAGTGCTGTAGATGAGGTGAAAAATTCTCTAGGTTCTCATCTTTGCACTGAAAAGGTCAGTCAAATTTTAGCAAAGACAACAACTTGTGGGTTTTTAGGTTATTAGTCTTTTAAGAAACTTAGTCCCTTAGAGGAGTCATCCTAAGCTTACAGAACAAGTTCTCAGGTACTAAATCTTGCTTTTAAAATAACTAATTTAATATAAATGACAAATTCAACAAAACAACTAATCATATGCCAAGGCTACGTGTAAAAGTAATGGTGATTTGCTGGATTGAGGTCTGCATGCATTCAAATGTGCAACACCTGCCAGTTCTGTTGCATATTTGTACCGGCTCCCTTTTTGAGAGTAGACCACAGATATTTTGGCAAGTATTGCAGTTGCCTTTTTCTGACAGAGTGGATTTCTTTATCTGTCGTCCTGGGAGCTATTGCTAGGATTCTATCAAAAAAAATAGCAGTGTAAAAAAGTCAAAGCACATGCCTTTAATGACAAAGGCTGCATCTGCCTCAGACAAACATCTTTGTTAAAGATTTTGGCATGCAGCTGTAGCTGGAATAGCAGATGTTTACTTTACAGCCTGTGACATCTAACCTGCTATTCTGGAGAAACACTGGCCCAGCTGCAGTGCATTTGGTATTCAGGACTCTCTCTCTCTAGTGCCAGAACAGCTCAAATGACATTTGAAAGCTTTAATTCTCTCTTCAGCCTATAGTACTATAATAGCTAGCAATTATAGAATAATTGTGCTGCATTTGAAAACTCACAGTTGTCATCAAAATACAGTATACAGAGATGTATTTACTTTTTTTTTAAAAAAAAAACAAAAAACAAACCACCAAACCAACATGTAAATCCAATTCTTTTTGTGTTATGGCATCTTTGCCTGGGTTCACTTGCTTTGATAGACTCTGCAGTTGCTTCAATATCTCCCATGCTAGACAGTGAAAGAGGAAAAGTAGAAGCTGGTCAAGATACCTTGTTCAGCAAATTAAGGTACTTTTGCTCTACTCCCATAAGAGTGTTACTGTGGTGTGGAAAGATAATGAACATTGTTCCTTTTGTATTGCAGAACACAGGTATGGATATTGGCTTATTTCCTCAACTGGAGAGAAAGAGGAGCAGACCAGAACATCACACCACAGTTTTGAATTCTTTAGATGTGTGCCATGTCTATGGGGGCCTTCCCTGCAAACCTGGGATTAGTTGTTAAAATATTTGTGCATTAAATTGCACAACCTGTCCAACAGTGGTAAAAGTTAGCAAATTTGGTCAATGTCACCTACTTCTGACCTAAGACTTCCACTTTTCATATTTGAGTTGGGTGAGTGCTTGCAAGCTTGTATGGAATTTACATTTTTTGATGGTGATTGAGAGATGTTGGCTTGAGAAATGGCTTAAGTCAGTTTCTAGAAAAGCAATTAGTACATGCAATTAATACATGCATTTGTGGTAGGTGCAGAGGAATCCTTCCAAGCTCAGTCACTAGCACTATGTGAACGGTTCTCAGCTGGAAATACCATTGTGTGTTGTGGGTAGAAACGTTTTCAAGCCAAGCACTACAACAGAGTATCTGTTGTAGTCCAACCTGTTGTTTCTGGGATAAGCACCAGAACTGAACTTACAAAAGTTGTTAGATGAACATAGTCCAGGTAACTGAGTTCCTGTCCTAGAACATGTATTTGCAAAAGAAGAATCATGTTTCACATCTACTTGCAACTAACTCTTGTTTTCCTAAAATGAATTTGGTACTTGCAGGCATCTGCGGAAATATTGGACCGATCAGTTTTCATTCAGTTAATTATTTGTTGCTACAACTTAATTAACTTTTGTGTTTTGTGACTGGGAACATAGTCAGGTTGTTCCCTGATAGGCTTATTGAATCTGTTTAATGAGGACAGAAGAAAGTTACTGTTCCCCATAAAAACATAGCAAAAAATATCAGTTATTCCAAAACTCAGTAAACTTTCAGTATTTGTGAATATTTTTACATTTGGAGGTGACTATCTGGATAATAATTAATAAGGCTTCATTAATCACAGTAAATTTACTGGCCTTTACCTGGCTACCTATTTTTATTTTAATGCAAATCATGATACTAATTATGGATTCAAAGTATTACTTTGCAATAGATCCTTTTCCCCAGGCTTGTTGGCATTTTTACAACACAATTTTTAAAATGCCAAATTTTTGATGATGTTGTTAGATTTTTATAAATAACTAAGGTCATAAATAAATTGCTGGCTCATAACCATAAGTGGTGGAAGACTGATTCCATCTGGAACCACCGCAGTGTTAGTGATCTGTATCAGTATGTAAAACCCTAACATATAATCCTTGATTCAGGGCCTGTAACTACATTCCCTACCAGAATTCCAAATAGCGTGTTTAGAGAGGTGGATTAGAGATTATTTTAAATCTTCTCATTCCATATTAAAATTATTGTGAAAATTATTTACCTTCAAATTACCCTTTTAATGACAACGGATCTTATTTTGTTTTCCCCTCAAATTAATATGCAGATTGGATTTTTGCTGTTTCATTGAAGACAACAGAACTATTCATGAAATAAAGCAACATTAAGAGGATACACATGTTTTGTTACTCAGGAAGACTGACTCATAAAAATTCCATTTGATCTGAGCTACAGGATCTACTATGGTAGAGTCAAGAAAATATTGAATGCCAGAAACTAAGAAGAAATTCATTTTTTTTTAATCACTCCTTGCTGTTCTTTAAATCTGGCCTTGCGAATACCAGGCTTTTGGGAAATGCAGGAGGTTTTGGAAGACATTTGAGAATAAATTGAACTTGGAAATACTAATTTTGTAAAGTAATGGCTTTCCTTTTATCACTGATGTACCTATGGAATCTTTTCTTGTTGCCCTTGACGTTCCTGGCCAGATTTAACTCTATGAGGGCTTTAGCTTTCCTAACCTGATCCTTGGCTGCTCAGGACATTTCTCTGTATTCCTCCCAGGCTACTTGTCCTTGCTTCTACCCCCATGGGCTTCCTTTTTGTGTGTGAGTTTGTCCAGGAGCATCTTGTCCATCCATGGAGGGCTCCTGGCATTTTTGCCTGACTTCCTCTTTCTTGGGATGTGTGGCTGCTGAGCTTGGAGGAGGTGATCCTTGGATATTACCCAGCTTTTTTGGGGTGTCTTTTCCCTCCGGGGCTCTAAGGAGCATGGGGTGGCTCCTATCTGTCTATAGAGGGCTTCGTCCGCTCGGCCTTCCTGGTCAGGTGGCCTGTAACAGGCCCCCACTGCAATGTCACCTGTCCCTGCCCTCCCTGTAATCCTGACCCGTGAGCTCTTGCCGGGCTCCTCATCCCTGCCCAGCCGGAGCTCCATGCACTCCGGCTGGTCCCTGACACAGCGGGTGACACCCTCTCCTTGTCTGCCCTGCCTGTCCTTCCTAAAGAGCCTGTATCCTTCCATTCCAGCTCTCCAGGCACTGGAGCCATCCCACCATGTCTCCGTGACACCAGTCGGATCACAGCCCTGCAGGCACGTGCAAGTCTCCAGCTCCTCTTGTTTATCCCCCGTGCTACGTGCGTTTGCACAGAAACATTTAGTCTGAGCCCCCGGTGGAGCTGACTGACTGGCTGGAGCGGCTGGAATTCCTTTGTGCTGCTCCTCAGGTGCTCCCCCTGCCCTGCGACCCCTCTCCAGGCTCTGGGCATCTCTTGCTGGCACTGGTGTCAAACTGGTAGGAGTGGGATGGGTTGAGATTCCCCTCCTCTGGCAACTTGAGTTTAGTGCCCTCTTCACAGTCTGACAAGCCTATAAGACTGTGTCCTTGGCTATCAAGATGGTTGCCTTGATAGTAAGTAGGGAGGAAGATGCCAGTCAATAGAAGAGTTTGTCTTTCCAGCTCACCACAGCACTGGACTTTTGCCCAAACTGTTGTTTAAACTTACTTTCATATGAGTGGGAATTACTCCCCCAATGCTGAGAACTCCAGCCTCCCATAAACAGCATTCTACCAGCTATAAAAATACTTTACAATCAAAGACAGCCATGCTGTTGTGATTTGCTTTTTAATAAAATATCCTTTCTTAAATCATCCTGACGTGACAGGACTCATGAAATGTTCCAGTTACAAGGGTGTAGATGCAAGAAAAGAGAAGAGAAGCATACTGAGTGCAGAGTAGTCTTTCCACCTGGGGCTACAGCTGACAAGACTGTGGCTTTATGATGGTCTAACCCATGGAGCCAGAGCAGAGGTTAGCTCTGGAGGGAACTCCTCCTGCTAGAGGTTATTGCATTCCGATTTAGGAAGAGGACAGACAACCTGCTGGAAGATTTTGCCAGCTATCCAGACCCTGGGGAGACAGATCATGAAAGAGATGGCAGAACTCCTCGCCAGTGGTTTTCAGCTGATAGCCCCTCATCTGAATCAGATTTTTGCACAATGCTTTCAGGGGAAAATGGGTCACATAAAAATACTCATGCAAAATTAAACCTTTTGTATTATTGTTTTTGATTTTTTATGTGCATACAGACAGCACTCTTTGAAATACACCACTGTGTGCCTAGGGAGCACTTAATCTGGGAAGAAGTAGTGTAAACACTTTCCCTTTCTTGCATATCTAACCATCTTGGATAGAAAGTTATTTTTTTATTATGTCTAATTATGCTTTAGAGGCTTGGTGTGCACAGAGTTTTACATTCAGAATGATCTATTTTGCAATTCCTTGCGCTAGGCTTTATCTAGAATATTAAAAAGCTTTCAGTTTCTGTAACAGAAAGAATTTAAGTGTCAGAAATGTACATTGTGATACCTAAGGGGTCAAACAGGAATGGAGAATTAAGTTACAGTTTTTAGATGTTACAGTAATAGATGTAGCAAGAACATGATCACACATCACACTTAATTTCTAATACAGCAGCAATTAATTTTGTTCACTTACTCTTAAATTTAGTCAATAGGTCATTTCAGCCTAGAGAAACCTAGGAAGAACATGATATTAACTGGCTCACTCCTTATTTGCATTGTCTTTTAGTAACGGTTAAAAATAAAATTACTTATAGTTTCTAAAACGTGGAAGAATGTATCCACAGCATAGCATATAATCTTGTTTTCATTAATATATCAGCATAAAAATATTAAATCATTATTTTTTATGGTACTGATTATTTTATTTTTTTGCTTGTAAAGGGATGTTATACTGGACTTCATTCCTATTCAGCTTCCAGTAAGACCTTCTGTCTTAAGATGCCAACACAAAGAATGTGGTCTTAATTCACCATACTAGTCTATTTTGATGCTGTTTCAGTGACCAGCAGAGTTTTGCTAAGCACAGATACGAAGTAGAAATAAAATGCTTAGTAAATTTTTTTTCTTTCTTTAGGCAGTCTAGAGTGTGTAACCTTTGTTAACCTGTTAGATTTATGTGGAAGAACGTAAAATTTGTTTTTACAGGATAAATCACTGTGCCTGCCACCTTCCGATACTCATTCTTTGAGTGTTCATTTGCAGTGAAGGCGTTTAGAGAGAATTTCAACAAACAGTAGCTTTTCTTCTTTTTTTTTTTTTTTTCATCTCATGCCAGGTTGTATCTCTCCCAGAACTTTTTCTCCTTGCTCTCAGTGCACGACCAACCCACACTTTGACTGAGAAGAGCAAGTTTAATTCTTAGTGTAAATCAGGGGCTTGGGGACTCATGTTGAACCAGGTTGAGGCTTTCAGAATGACTACGGAGTGCTGGAATTGAAGTCGTAATGTGCCCTTCTGGGACTTGTATCATGCTAAATAAGACTATGAACTTCCTAGGAAGTTTCTACAGAAAGCCTCCTAAGGCACAACTTTTATAAGAATTGCCTGGTCGACAAGACTTTGGTATCTTCAGTTTGGAGAGCAGGAAATCATTCTGACTTGGCATCCTTCTTTCAGGCAAAATGCAAGAAATTTAGATACACTTCACTCTCCTTTTTCCTCCAGAGAGATTTACAGTTCTCAGTTCCAGCTTCATCAGATGATTGCCTTTCATTTCGTCTTCTGTATCTGCCTACTACCATAACGACTACTTTTTAATGGGACTCAGAAAAACTTTAAATTGGGGATCTCACTAAACTCTTCACGCACACAAAGAAATGTGCAGGTCCCTTGCAGACTTGTAAATCCTTTACCTGAAAATGTTAGAAGGATTATATAGTTTCAGGACTGAGCTAAATAGCTCATTACCATCTCATTATAAACTATGAGTAGACTGGTTGTATGGAAACCATCTTTGTTTCCTTTTTTCTAATTGTTTTTCTCACTGTCCAACATATTTTCTTTTGGCTTCTTTGTCTGTGGGTTATTGAAGCTTAGTCTTAATGGCTAAGATGCATTTCAGAGTGCTATAAGACTTGTAACTAACACAGGCTGCAGCAAGTATTGTACATGTAAGGCACTTATTCTGCAACAGAGAATAGCAACTAATGAGCTAGAACAAAACTTCTTTGTTTCAGCATTTTCTGAGCTGAGTTCTAGTTTGGGGAGACCAGCTGGGGCAGGCAATGATTGTGTTATTTATCGTCTTTTAGGCACCGCAGGCTAACTTACTGCCATTTCCCCCCCTTCTTACCATGTTACACACCTATGTTCAAATAGTGCAAAACAATGGTTCTTTGTCGTTGTTATTGATATCCTTGGAAATGGAAAGAAGTTTGGCTAAGACAGCCTAAACCCTGCTCTCTGTTTCACTGTTGAGGAGCTCTTTGTTCCCAGTACTGATTTCTTTCTGCACACAATCTGAAGGGTATTTGTACAAACTACTAAAAGAAAGCTTGGTTTTTGAAGGAAAAAATGAGGGGTGGCATTTTGTACAAAAGCATTAGTGTTGGAATATGTATCACAGCATCTTCCTGCATGCTCCTAACACTTATGCATTATGCACGTTCATTCTCACCACGATCTGGAGGTTTCAAGAAAGCAAAAGACAAATATGGCATCAGGCACTGGATAATGATGATGATTTTACCCGTGAAATTTGACATTACTGGGAAAATGGATTTTCTGTCTCTATTCAATACTGCATTTGTGGTTTGCTTTCCCCCCCAAAAAATAATCCCACAAATAGAAGACCTCTTCATTTTCTTGTCCCTTGATTCTCATTTTAACCACGAACCACCACTGGCAGGAACTTTTCTTTAGGTATTTAGTGCTGACTAAACAGGACTACACAAACTCAGCATTAATTTACAATATGAATTTGACTGCAGTTGATACTGCAACAGAAATTAATGGGAAATAGCATCCGTTTTGATGCTTTCTCTTCAGTTTCTGCATTGTGTCACTTAAAAAATGGAAGATTTTTTTCTTCCCTCAGGAAGTTTCTGTTCTATACACAGGTTCTAAGAACTGACCACAGGAGGTCTTGTTTATCGCTTTATTAGAAAACATTGATTTCATGGTTTTGCATGGATCCTTTTGCTCTCATTAATGCACAAGTCATTCAAACAAGGTTATATAGACATATGCTGTCTGTGCCTTATGTGTCAGTAGAGAACTTACTGCAGTTCTTTGCTCACCACTGCCATCACTTCCTTAAATGCATTTTTTTTTTAATGAAAAGGATAGAAAGAACCTAAGATAAAGAAGCAGGCAGAAAACACTTTTCAACCCACTGAAGAGCCTTGCTAAAGGTCTTAATTGCTTCTGAGTGGATTATTTTCTAGTCAGAAGCTCTTAGCTTCTTTATGTTTAAATGGGAAGGGCGAAAATATCATCTTACAGCTAGGAGTTCAGTTTTCTGGTTGGTGGCTGCAGAATCATTGTCATATGCTTTAATAATACTCATGGACTCATGTTCAAGCACTGTGATATGATTACTCATGTCACCATGGAAAAAAACCCTAACAAGCTCTGGAAGAAAAGATACTGTCAGGATCAATTTAATACTTTTTTTTTATTTTTTTCCCCTGATAAAGTGAAATAATACAACTTCTTTGTCTCCAGACAGAGCAGGGGAAAAGGCTTTTCAGGTTTATTGTGGTGAGGACAAGCCATGATGACCAGACTAGAGTGACACTGAAGTATCCTTGTTGTATCAAAGGCTGCAAACGGGGGGGGGGTGGGTGGTGGTGGTGGGGTGGGGGGGGGAGGGCTGGGAGGTGGGGAAGAGGGAAGCCAACAAAATAGTTCAGGTTACTTGGTGAGGTGAGAGTCTTTTAATAGATTTGGTTGAAATAGCTGATGTATAACACTGGTAATTGTGGAAAAAGGAGCTAACAAACTAGCTTTCAGATCTGCAAAGTTGCTCAGTACTGCCTGTAGTAGAATTTATAGCTAGGCAGCTTATAGCATATGGAAATGTATTATTATTTTCCCCCCACTTTTACATTTTTTTATTATTGAGATGGTGCTTTTGAACTCTAATCATCAACATGCATACCAGAAAGCCCTAGGTTTACCTCATCATCTTTGAAATGGACCCATAGTTATTAAGGAAACACAGACCTGCTGAGAAGTGAATTAAACTATTTGTTATTAACTATTAATTATTTGGTCTTCAAAGTTCTATGTAGGAGCTGAACCTCTTTTTCTTGCATGGTTTTTTCTTTCTTTTAAGTGGTTCCTGGGAAAGGACAGACACCAGATAAAACGTTCTGAAAACTTCCTCCAGAAAAGCTGCATGTGACAGAAGCATCAAGTTCCTGCCCATTCATAGCAGTGCTTGAAACAGGATCTTCTGAGTGTTGGGTGTCTATGTCCAGCTGTTGGTAGAGGAGGGCTGCAGGAGTGACCCTTGTGAGAAAAAGCCAGGGGCTGCTCCCATGTCAGACAGAGCTAGTTCCAGCTGGTTCCATAATGGACCCACTACAGGACACAGCTAAGCCCAGATGGTACCTCTCTGCAAACACGTTTAAGAAATGGTAAACTAAATGCTTCATGACAGTAAGGAGTGAGGAAAAGGAGATGCTCCAGGTGCTGTAACAGAGATTCCCCTGCAGCCTGTGGAGAAGACCATGGTGAAGCAGGTTGTGTCCCTGCAGCCCATGGTGGACCGCAGCAGAGCAGACATCCACACTGCAGCCTGTGGAGGACTCTACAGCAGAGGAGGTGGAGACGCACTGATGGAAGCTGCAGTCTGTGGAGTGTCCACACTGGAGTAGGCTTATCCTAAAGAACCGCAGTCCATAGAAGACCGATGGTGAAGCAATCTCTTGAAGGACTACAGCCCGTGGAGAGGGTCCACACTGGAGCAGGGGAAAAGTGTGGAGTGGGAAGGAGCAGCAGGTACAAACTGTTATGAGCTGACTGCAACTGCCATTCCCCATCTCCAGACCACCACTTGGGGGTGGAGGGGTTAGAGGAGTTGGGAATGAAAGAGTGAAGGTGAGTCTGAGAAAAGAGGGGTGAGGGGAAAATATTTTAGTTTTTGTTTCTGTTTCTCACTATCCAAACATGCCTTAATTGGCAGTAAAATAAATTAATTTTCCCCGAGTCAAGGCGTTTTTGCCCGTGATGGTGATTAGGTAGGTGATCTCCCCGTCTGTATGTGAAACCACAAACTTCCCGGTATTTTCTTCTGCTGTCCTGTGGAGGAGCAGGAGTGAAAGCCAGCCAAGCCCCCACTGTTATACTGGAAAAAACCAGCTGTGCCGTTTTTAAGAGTGTGTCCCACCAAAATTGGTTCAGACTCTTGCCTCGGTCACCCCTGGAGATGTTGGAGGTAAAGCCATGGAGATCAGTGCTGTCACCGTGTGCCTGTAGCAGGCTCAGGTGTAGCCCAGCCAGTACACACACATGGTTGGGTCTGGCTACAGGGACGTCGTGCAGAGGATGGATGTGAGTGGTGGTAAAGCAGCGTCTTGGGTCACAGAGCAGGAAATTCTTACCCGTGCGCCGGAGTACACCTGCGTTGTTACATATTCTGGAGCGCCATCTACTGATATTAGCTAATTAGTCATGTGGTTTTAATGAGCAGAACCGAAATACGCTACACATCTGTTCTGCTGCTGGACAAAACCACCTCATCTATGCAACACTGCCATGACAGTAAAACTGACATTCTCTTAATGATTATCAATTGCTTTCCTCTTCCAAATATTTTAAATAATTAAGGACATTGTTTTGGAAGGTAACTTTTTAAACTGACATGTAGCTCTGGTTCCAGTTGAAATTATCATACTGTGAAAGCAGACATTTAAATATCTACTTCTGAACAATTCTAGAAGCATATTTAAAACCTTAGGTTGGTCACAGAGCAATGAATTCCTGAATATGTTTTGGAAAAAATAATATTATACAGAATTAAAGAGGCAGCCCTAGAATGCATAAAGTAATTGGTTTTCCAGATGAATTTTTGCCCTGGAATTTAAAATACAGTGGATTTACTACAATGCACCACTGTGGATTGTGTAATTTATTTAATGAATTTCTTCTCCTTGGTAATCATTGTGCAACCTTATCGAACAGTTTAGCCTGTTTACTAGGGCCATATCTCAATGTAGTCTGCCCTGCATGGATCAAATGGTTGCCATACATCTAAGCAAAATTTGCACATGCTAATAAAACTCATTCTTGCCTCCTGCCTGAAACTGATTGTCTTTTTAAAACTTACTTAGAAATATGTGGTGTGAGACTATATCTATGGCAACACGAGCTTTGTTGTAGTTTCAGTGGCTATAAAACCCTATTGAACTTAAGCAGTAAACAGTACCAATAGCCTATTGTTTATTTCACATTTTTAGAGGGAATTCGCAATATTCTAGAGCCATGTATTTCTCTGACATAGTTTTCTATGACAGAAAGGTTTCTTAGACAGCAATGAATTGTTACACTAGTCACAGCATCAGCTTTGTCACTGTATTGTGTTTTCAATATACTTTTGTTGTGTACTACCATTAGAAAATTTGGTATTTGTTGTAGATGGCATTCTGTAGCTGGTGAGCCATATCCATTATCAATATAATCATTGTAAGGTCCTCATTCACAATACAAAACACTTTTTAGCCCTTAAAGTGCTTTGAAATAAAACTGGAAATAATAAAGAACTCATCAGGAGACAACTTTTAATGTATTTATACACACATGCACACACATAGAGAATCAAGTATACTGTCATATAAACCAATTAAATATGTAATAGGACAGCAGCATATACACTCAGCAGGAAATATAATGCACAGTTTTGAAAACAGGCTATAATGAGGATGCTGCGAAAGGCATAAAAGTAAAACTGAATGGCTCTGTTTAGGGTATATCAGGTTAGAATGTGCCCAGTCTTGCAGGCTGACTGCAATACTCTCTGTTCTGATGACGCTGAGAGTCATTGACATGCATTTTTGCTCTGGGTAATCTTTGAAACAGTTGAGCATCCTGTTCATCTTCAAAAATAAGCACATTTTTTATTCTCCTAATGGTTCTTTGGATATCTTAAAACAGTGAAGGAAACAATGGAGAAATGCAAATAAAACCTGCGTAGTTCTAAATTCTTCTTTAGCATAGTAAAGTTCCATATGCTGTGTGTATGTATGTGTATCTGTGTATGTATATATATATTTATCTATATCTACGCACACAGAGCTATGTATTTATACAGAAAAAACCCTACATATTTAAGCAGATGTGACCACCTGGTCAGAAAAAACCCTAACCATAAAAATATCTATTTCCACCATAATGGGTATCTCTCTGACAATAAATGCCATAATTCTGCTCCAAAGAAGGACTGAAGGAAGGAACAAGAGATTTCAATGGTTGTTCCAGTCCTTTTACATTTGGGGCTTTTTTTTGTTTTTTTTTTTTTTTTTTCCCCTCATTGTCTCCTACTTTACTGTCAATAACAACCACCTATCTTCTTCATTTCCCTGCTTTCCAATTCAAAGGAACAGCTTTATTTCTTATATTTTTTAATATATGATCCTTTTATTTCCTCTGTTAGAAGGGAAGCTGTACTTTTATTAGAGGTCAGCTAAATACCATGTTGAGTACTTCTTACATTTTACAGCATTCAGAATTAGATTATCTTTTTCACTGTCTGTTCGTTCAGATTCTCCCTGTTGCATAAAAAATGAAATCTTCCTTTTCTTTTTAATGTTTTACATTTCCAAAGATGGCAGCAGCAGCTTATATTCTAAATACCGATGCTCTCTCATACCGTGGACCTTCTTGAACAGAGATGTTTCTATGGGCATGCTGCATTATTTAACTATGCCATAGATGAAAAATGTTTGCTGCCTTCAAGGAAGTTCTACCTCCTTCTCAGAATTTGTATTCTGGTTACTGATTGAAAATATAGTAATCTTTCAAATGGAGTATGGACATAAACATAGTTCGTCTGTATTACTTCATGATTCAGCAGAAACTGAAAGTGCAATGTTAAAAAGAGTAGGGTTTGATCCACTCTAATTGTGAGCTATTTATGTCACCTTCTTTGCATAGAACCTCATAAATGAATGTTTTATTGTTGCTCAACCATAAGTAACTGATTTCTGGATAGCGTGAGTCAGTAAGGGAGTGGCAGCAATGGAGGTAGAAAAATCAGCACTTAAATGAGTTCTCAGACCTAAATGGCTGATCTTCTTTGGCCTTTGACCCATGCAGAAAATATCTGTTTATGTCAGGCTAACTTGGTGTAGTTCAGTGCAAAGCAGATACTAAATCAAAAGGGGGAAAATCCTTCCCAGATGACCTCTAATCCCATTTTACCATTATACATTTATATGAGGTTGATGTATTTAAGATCATTTTTCAGTGATGCCTGCTATAAGACAGGCCCTTTTCAAACACTGAAGAAGCAAAGCTCAGAATTGGTAGAGAAAATGTGACCAATTGATCTGAACCAAATCTTGTCCTAGCAAATTCATGAAAAAAAGTCATTCTAGATCTAGCCCAGATTGCAAAAGTGGATCCAAGGGAAGAATATTAACCTGCATCAGTTGCATATCAAGTCAGTCTTCTAGATAACGAACCATGCAAATGTAATTTTAATAGTCTTAAAATAAGCTTGTATAATTATAACTTATGTGTTTTGTCTTCAGAGCCAGGACATGAAACTAATATTAAAAGTACCTTTAGAAAACTTCGGTATAGAATATTGCAGACCTACATAACTTTAAATGAAACTCTGAAACTAAAACTCTGAAAAGCAGCAAATGTAATTCTCAATTTCAAAGGAAAACAATACTTTATTTCTAATTCACAAGTATTAATTATTTAATTAGATTTCCTCTTTAAAAATGCAAAGTGCATTGCATAAGGAAGAGAAAAAGGTAATTGTTTGGTTAATTTAAGTGGTTAACTTCATGTTTGTGCCATGAAAATATTGGAAAAAATGGATTAGTGAGCCTAGAGAAGGGAAAGCTGTAGGAAGATTAGCATTTAAGTGTTGACTAGATATAAGAAATCAGGAGAGAGGAAGGTAATATTTTTTCCCATTTACCATATGAAAAGGACTCCAAGGTTTAAGTTCAACACAGAAAACATAAGCTATGTGTCAGAAAAAGAGAAATCATACATTACTTCATGGAATGAAGGTTTAGCAGAGAAATACATGCTATTCCGGGGTGTATAACTCAGGAATTTTGAGGTTTCAGGAGTTTAGCCATTTGTCAACATTGACTCAGGCAGATGAATGGACACTTCTGTTTTTCTGTGTTTCAGCAAGGAAGTGGTGACAGGAATGCTAAAGACTCGAGTGAAAGGTAGGTTTATGTGGAACTAGCTATCTCAGTGTAAACCTCTCGCCGCACAGCAGATTTTATTTCCGTGTAACTGAAATAATTTAGTTCAACCATGACTGGCTTCTTCAAAATCAAACTGCAGTGCCTTGTGTCCGTAAGGATTAAGCTGACTTCAGTTAACACCCATACCTTTCCGGCAGTAAAAGTATGGCTGAGTTCTTGAGAATAAAGATGTGTAGAGCACAGGCAGAGTGATTGGATGACAAGGGCAGAAACTGCCAATGCTGTTTCTGCTTGAAGTGTGCTTTCAAGATGTGTGGCACAACTTTCTAGTCTGCCTTGTTACAGAAATGTCCTTGTGTTCCACTCAGTGCTTCTGGGTTGGAAACTAGTTGGCAAAGTCCTACCAGAAGATCCTCTTACCCAAGCAAGTTTCAGTCTACTTAACTATAACACACCTATAGTGAATGTTTCATTTTAAATCTGTGACATTTATTTTTGAAGCCAAGGGCTTCAAAAGGTGTCAACTTTATCTAGTGTGCAGTTGAGGTATGGAAAGGGATGAATGGCTGTTGGCCTTCTTTACTCTGGAGTACAGTGGACAATACAAGAAGGTGATTGGTTTGTATCATCTTTTATCTCATTAAGCACGCCTCCTCTTTAAGTACTGGCAATCACAGACATTCAACATATCATGACAGAATGATGGCTGCATGTGTAGTCAATATTGTTTTGAGATTAATGAGCTATATTATTTTAATGTGATACCCAGAGATTAATAATTAATCTCATTTTAAAAATATCCTGGAAGATAATGGAATTTATGGAGCACATCTGCACACCTCTTCTCAAGAAAATTATAACTATTAATTTGTTTTCTGGGTTTTTTTAAATTATTTTTTTAATTATACTCAGTAATACTGACAATTTTTGAAAATACAATTGTTTATTGGTAAGGTAAAATATAATATGATGTAATTCAATTAAGAACTTGGTTACCAGTATGTAGACTATCAGCCACAAAAATGTTTGTCTTCTGCTTATAAGTACATAACTGTCCTGTCTTATTAAATTCCCAGTACATTACAGTTGTATAAAGTGCTGATGATCACGCAACATAGTTTTTTCTTGTTTCCCATTTATTACAAAATTGGTGTATCTGTCATTGGAAAACACAAATTGCTGCATTTTGTATCCTAGCATGAAATAAACTTGAATTAGGCAAAAGATCTACTCTGAAAGTTAGTTCCTATCCAAAGGAAATTATAATGTACTTTGGCAGGGTGAGGAATCTGGGAAGAAGGGGAAGAGAGCAGATTAAAAAGAACCATAAATTCTTCAGGTTTTGCTGGAGAAACACACTTGTTGCTGCAAGAAAGCCGCATCCTAGGTGGGGTCTAATCCAGTTTCTCTGATGAAAATGCCTGTTGTCTCTGGTAATTGGGGAGTGTGGAAGAACTCATGGTTGCAGAAGGACAGCTGAGACCTGTTCTGGAAAGACCTTGAAAGCCATGATTTACACAGGAACTTATATTTAACTGGGAATTATTCAGCTACTGCAGCAAAGAAGTCCAAATTATCCACACACAGATTTAAACATTCTGCTAAATGTTGTACCATACGTGGGTGTCACCCAGCACTGAGGGGACAAGCAGTTCTTTTAGGGATCTTTGGGAGAACAATGATGGCATGAAATCATAGTTACAATTAAAGCTTTATTTTTCTTAACAGGCCATTATGATTAGTATAGCACAGACTTTACAGTTAGAATGGCACAAGACATCTACAAGCAGAATCAGTGTTCCACAATCTGTAAGCAGTGTAATACAGAATTTATAATGTGACTTACGATTTCTAATCACCTGGACCTTCTGCCGGTTGGGTGAGGTCTTGTCCTGGTTTCAGCTGGGAAATAGATGAGAGGGATTAAACCATGACCGGTATTAATACTTGCTGTGCTGCATCAGCATAGCCATCGCCACCTAAACTCGAAAATCACTCGAAGGGTGGTCGAGTCGCTGCCTCCGTCCCCGAGACAGCAGAGGACACTGGGGGTGCCCCTGGCCATGGGGGTCCCATGTCTCACTGCCCAGCAGCGGTTCAGGTCCAAGGTCCCCCCTGGGACTTGTAATGGCTTGATTTTACGGACGGTGCTCGGCGCTGTTACGCTTGCCACTCCCGTGCCAGGGCCACCACCGCCGCTGGGCTGGCCGGGTGCCTCAGCACCGGTGAGGAGGGGAGTTCTGGCACCCAGGAACCTTGAGGGAGGGGAGAAGAAATCGGTTTGGTGGGTCTGTTTGGGGCGTGGGACCTTCAGGGCCGGACAATGAGGGAAGGGAACAAATAATGCCCCTCTCGGTCACAGGGAATGAATGGCTGCTTCCCTCGTCAGGTGGTGTTAGCTGTGAGAACCACATTACCGGGGGGCAGGAGCAGGGGTACCATGGTTTCAGCTATTTCTTATGAGTGTTTTTTAATCCTGCCAGGTTAGAGACCTCATAAGCACATAATCTATTTATGTTTTCTTATTTTTTCTTTCCTTTTCCTTAAAAATGGAAGAGTTCAGGTTTGGGAAGGCAGGGATTCCCTGCTGCTCTTGGGAAAGTGCAGATGGTTTAGCCACATGTTTGTGTAATTTTCTCTGACTAATCAATTTCAGTCCGCAGTTCTGTGTGAAGTTTAAAGATCAACAAAGAACTCCAGAAAAGCTCAAGAATTTACAGGTTATTGGAACTACTGGAAGGTAGAAAACCTGTGATATAATCGGACTATTTATGGCTTTTTTCTCGCCCCCCACCCCCTTGTTTTTCTGTTAATTATATCCAGAAATAGGTTTGGAGCTGAAGTACTTCAATCTGAGGTGGCCCAGAATACATATGTCTGTCTGCCTATTGATAGGAAGCAGGTTTGAAAAAAATCTTAAAAGTCAAGAGTGAAGAAGGTAAGTAAGCAAGAAAGCTTGCTGAAGCATATTCCGCAGCATCTTTGAATGACCTTTATTCCCATGCATTTGAGACAACCTTACAGGTAACCAGGTCCAGATTTATTACCATGAAAGAAAGAGAACCATCCATCGAGACATCTTGATTGTTGTTCAGCCCATCCTTGGGAGAAGATCTGGGCATGCACTGGGCACTATCTGCATGGGAAGAAAAGCCAAGCAGAAGGTACAAAACTCCTCAAATGGCTGATTTCTCTAGATGAGTAGGAGAACAGAAGCTGTAATACGCTCCATCTTGTAAGTGAAGATATAGGCTTTCTGAACCTAGTTTGCAGTTGTGTTGATTGTCATCTCTTCATATAAGCCCAGGAAAGATAAATATGTATGAAGGATTTGTATACTACAGTCTAAGGGTTTGTATCCATTTCTTATACATATATATACATGTATATATATGCTATATACATGTATATATATGCAAGACAAATGAAGGAACTGAGGAAGCTTGGTTACAAAACACCCCATTAGATATTAGAACTAAATGTCTTCGCTTCGGCTATGACACAGACTGCTTGGTCCCATCAAGTTGTAACATACTGTATGGTACCAGGTTAGTGACCTGAAACCCAACAGACGATGAAGAATGATTTGATGGCTGCAGTCATCGAGGTGCCGTCAGGTAGCACAGACACCAGGAGAGCAGAAAGGGTAACGAGCAATGCCATTCCTGAGCTGGAACTCAGCTGGAGCTTTAGGTGAGCATGGAGAGGTTTCCTTCAAGACTGGGAGATGGGCTTTCCAGCATATGGCCCCATAGGGATCCAAAAATCTCTTTGCCCCCGTACTCATTTCATCATGTTTCTTAGAGTTACACACCATTTTTATTCATTTCAGCTAGACATGATGATGAGCTTGGAGTGCATCATTTATTTTAATTAGGTCTTCGCATGGGCCCTCTGCATCAGTAGGCTGCAAAATGAGAAATGCATTTTTCTGTGAGCTTGGAGCAACCTAATTAAAGCTTGGAAAACTGTAAAATGCTAACAGCTGAAAGACAAAGTAGAAAGAGTTTGTTTCTTTTGTTTCATTTACCATGTAATTCTTTATCAAAATCTGTTACCAAATATGATTTCTCAGCTGCATACTGTATTTTTAGCTATTCATGAAAATTGCCAAATGGTGACACACTGTCATCTGCTTAGTCTTGGCTCTCTCTGCGCGGGACCGGGCATGGCTTTGCAAGCCTGGGCAGCTGTCTCAGGAATGAAGGTTTAAGACTGGCACTCAGCTGTCTTGTTTGAAGCTCTATAACTATTTTCATGAAAGTTTTGTCAGTGGATTTAAAGGTTGATTTCTGGAGCGTTTCATTCGTGTACATACCCTGATAGGAATAGTGAATAATAATATGTATTTTATTTTCAAAATAATCCCAGTTTCTTGCTCAAATGTAGGCTGTCAGAATAAAACACTATGTGCAACCTATAATAATCTTGCTTAGCATCTTTCTGTTCTTTGACAAAATCTCTCTGCTGAAGTGGGTTTTACTGATTTCATTTGCTTTATACCCAATTTGCTTTAGAAATAGGTTTGTTTTAACTAAAAATGTCCAGACCTACATACTCTCATTTCATTTGCATTTTTTTCCCAGGGAACCTTAAAAAAGGGAAAATTCTAGCTGAAGGTGAAGATGGTTTATTGTAGCAAATATCTACAGCAAAGCTAAAACCGTGTGATGGGTAAGGCAGTTTTTGTCAGATGGCTCAGAAATGCACACAGTATTCAAGGTGAGGCCACACCAACGGTGAAGACAGAGGGATAATCCCCTCTTTAGCGGGGCTGGTCACGCTGTGTTTGATGCAACCCAGGACGCAGTTTGCCCTCTCGGCTGCCAGGGCACACTGCTGGCTCATATCGATCCTGCTGCCACCCAGCACCCCCAGATCCCTTCCGCAGGGCTGCTCTCCAGCCACTCGTCTCCCAATTTACTTATGCCTGGTGTTACTCCGTCCAAGGTGCAGAATCTGGCATTTGGACCTGTTAAATTTCACCCCATTACTCATTGCCCAATGATCCAGTCTCTCTAGAACCCTTGCAAGGCCTCTTGCCCCTCAAGAGGGACAACAGCACCTCTCAGTTTGGTATCATCGGTTAGCTTGCTAATGGTACATTCAAGTCCTTCATCCAGATTGTTGATAAATATATTGAAAGGAACTGGCCGTAGAACTGAGCCCTGAGGAACACCGCTGGTGACCGGGCACCAGCCAAACGTAGCCCCATCCACTACAGCCCTTCGCACCCTTCAGCCAGTTCTTCACCCAGCACACCATGAACCCACTCATACCACAGCTGGACAACTTCTGTCTCTGGCAATAGATCAAGACAAGACATTGTGACCCTGTCTTTAACTCATGGAAAATGCACGGCTTCAGCAATACTTGTTATGAACATAGGTGTTTCCCATCAAGCAACTTGCTTGCGTTCAAGATCTATGTAGTTTTGAGAAAGAAAAAAGGTTAAAAGTACAGTAATTTCTTCCTCACCACTTTAAGAATACTTTATTCTCAGCTTGTATTTTGCCTCAGGGAGAGTGTTAGATCCTGTTGTATTCAACCTACTGTCAAGTCCCTGACAATCTGCTAGCTTGTTTCAGTGGATTTTTTAAAAATGCTTTAATATGTTGGCTAAAGTCATCATAGGGCTCTGCAAGGCAGGCTCCATATCGGTGATGCATTGTATTTATTGTATTCCCACAGCAGTGAGATTTGTATTCTTCTTCTTTCTTCCTTACCAGTAAGCTAACGTATAGACACATAAACATGTGAAGTGAAAAAGTGGCTGGAACTGATGAGTCCCATGGTATTGATTCCATCAGCCATGAAAACACGGTTATTGCTTTCTTGTGATTTCCTATCTGATTTTTTAAAAAAATGTGTATTTTTTTAAAAGTGGAAAACAGTAGAATCTCCCTTCCTTTACACACGGAGGTGTTTTCTTCCCATGGCTGTGCTCAGTTAACTCCCATTAATGATAATGGGAATTGCATTCACATTTCAAGAAGAAAATAGATCCCTTAATGGTTCCCAATAACATTTGTTCTAAAGCTGCCAGGTGTGCAGCGTGAATCTCATTATCTCAGTTGCTTTTATTTTTCTGCCATGCACTAGCAAGCAAACTGTCAAAATCAGGATGACGCTCATGGACATTACCTAGATGTTAACTGTAATAATGAAAAGAAACAAGATGTTAATTAGCAAACAGACCAACCACTGACTTCAAAATCAAACTAAAGTATTTTGCTTTTCAGCTGGATCAGACTAATGTGGGCTGCATAAAACCAGCTGTGTAAAGATATATTGCATCATCTCGTTAAGACAAAATGGATAACTTTGGAGTATAATTCCTTCTCAGAGAGTTAGATACATTTAGTCACAGACCATTTCTCTGGCTGAATGTCTGTGCAGTAATAATCTCAAAATACTTCCATGGTCCACTCTCTTTCTTAGCTCCAGTGGAAGAGATGCTTTATATCACTCACCGTCATGACAAATGCAGGCAAAAATCACTGAAAGGAGAATAGGAAGATTTTTGGTGTATGAAATTTTAACAAGCTGAAGATATCGTAATAAATATATATAGTTTAATTGCCGAATTTCTCAGATATATGGTTACTTAAAAGTCTCAATCGCTCAAGCTGCCAGCATTAGCCAAACCCAAAACTCAGTTATCTGTGTAGCTATAATAGCCCCATCCTAGTCAACTCAAAAATGCATGATTTTAATGGAGTTGAAATGAAGTCACTGAACAGTGTAAGTGGTCAAATTTCTGTCCTTTCCCTGCAGCACTTACCCATATCTCTAGTGCAGAAAACATTTGAACACACTACAAATGTATTCAGAAAACCATGGAATTGAAAGAATTGTGTTTGTAAAAAAACCCTCAGCCACAAAAAGAACAGAAAAAAAAAACCCCGATAGTTTACACACAAGAAATATGGCAGAGTAGAGTGTCCAGTGTATCTCGGGGTCCATTTTCACTTACATGTACACTTCAAGTCCCTCAGGCCGGCTTCAGAAAGGCATTTACATATCTAATTCCCACTGAAAATTCTTCATTGAAAATAAGCCTTCAGTGGTTTTGAAAATTGTACCTTAATGTATGCATAACTGTTTAAAAATCATTTTATATGAAGTTACGGTCAGACAAAGTCTGTTTTATATCGATTTTTTCTTCCCCATTCACTCGGCGCAGACCACTAGGTGCCACTGTGCCCTAAGGAAGAAGACGGACTACAGCTTCACCGTCTGCTTTAAACCCAGAGCACAAACAACTTTAGAAAGCCTGTGTTGACTCAAATACTGAAATTTCTTTAAGTGTTTCTGTGACCAGACACAGCTAGACTGTTGATAAGAACAATTCCCTGAAGCACCGAGTTTAGCTCAAGAGGGTTAAGACACTCTGAGGTGTCACAGCTGTTTGCAGAACTGGTGCTAAAAGCTGATGGAGTTTTCAGCCAGGGAGAATCTTCCCTGCACAGCAGGAACATCCCCTGGCAGCATCCCTGCTCTGTGTAAGATGGCAGTTGCTGCTCTCACTCTTTCTTCCTTGCAAAAAGGCGGGCGATACGTTTGTTTCAGTGTTGCCTATCCGTTTTCCTAACCTGCCTGTTAACATGGTTGGTTAAGATACTGTGTTATTTTTCTGTGTAAATGATTCAAGCGTAAGGGATTCAGGCGTCAAAAAGTTATGATGCCTCCTTGCAGCTTGTGGTGTGTAAGGCTCCTGCAGAGCTGAGTTTCTGGGAAATGACTGGTTTTCTGGAGGAATTAAGACCGGAGTGAAAATACCAGGAAAGTAATGTAATTCTTATAACCTAGGCTGAATAGTAAAAAATCACTTTCAGCAATGAACTGTTTTAAGTGCTGGAATTCTGATTTCCTGGAACCGCTTATTATGATGGGTAACTGAATGGTCAGAAGGGAAAAAAAATATATCTTCCTGTATCTCCAGTAGCAGGAGGGGGCTGGATAACCTAATGGTGCTTTGTGGCTCTAGCTGGTTATATTGGGAAAAGAAAATGTAGTTAAAATGGCTCGGAATAGTGAATCTGAATTCTCAGTCATGAAATGACAGTCAGTAACAGCAAAAGGGACATTGTCCTTCTTTTTTCTTTTTTGTTGCTTTCATAAGATGTCTTAATTTGCGTTCTCTTGGTGACCTGGACCTATGGGAGAAAACATTCTGTCCAGTAGCACAGAACAGCCAGAATTTTGTCTCAGAAGGCATCTGATATTTTACCCTGACAAAGACATGTGCTTCAAATTCACTGGCATTTTAACAAGGCCTAGACACATTATTACCTTCCCACCAATACCTGTATCACCAAGCTCTTTGCCAGGTTCCATTTTAAAAAATCCCTATAAAAAAATCCAGCTGTTCTCATAATGTGAATAGCTGCAGTTTTCTGAGAGTAAAAGTAGAAGGTTAAGTATTAGAACAGGGATAGCTACACCAAGAGCAAAATATTCCCCACAGTGAGGTAAAAGTCTCTGCTTCCACACTGAATATTTTGTTTACAGCAAAAATCTTCTTCCACAACCACATAACACTATATAATTATTTCTGCCAAAAAGCCCAAAACAACATTAATAATAAATGACTAATTTATTGCTGCTGTGCAGAAGTTTTCAAAAGAAGAGAGTGGGAACTGCAGAACTGCAGCAACCTCTGTGTTGGGAGGGTAACAAAACCAGGGTCCCTGTGGAAGGGCTGTACAAGGCAAAGCCCTCAGCCAGACTGTCCAGGTGAGTATCAGAGATCCAGGAGTGAGGTGTTCAGAAAAACTCAGCATAGCAGGGTATTGAAAC
Organism: Falco biarmicus; assembly: GCF_023638135.1. Classification (NCBI taxonomy): domain Eukaryota; kingdom Metazoa; phylum Chordata; class Aves; order Falconiformes; family Falconidae; genus Falco; species Falco biarmicus. The sequence continues at coordinate 4,109,759 of NC_079311.1, read as the reverse complement.
AAATCCTGATGCAGTTGTGTGCTAAAATCAGGAAGCTGGGAATACACAGGCTAGGCATGAGGTAGCTCGGCATCGCACCATGAGAGCACCCTAGGTTGGAACCATACCTAAACTAGACATGAAATAAGGAAAGAGAACTATTGTACCAACTATTGCATTGTTGTACTGACTGTTGTTTTTTTCCCCATGATGGACAGGGCAGAAGTGATGGTGTAACTGCGGCAGATGAGGTGAATCCCGAGCATAAAGGCTGTTGAGCTCTGGGATGAGTTAAATTGCATAGGGATGCTGCTGAATGCTCATCCCTGGCGTTTTTCTGGTCAGGTGAGACACAGCTCTGGCAGAAATGATGGCAAAAGAATTCAGAAGGGGAGGTGGATTATATGACCCCTTGCTGCCCCTGTGGTGATGCTTAATCTGTGATTCTATGAATATGAACAAGAAGAAGTACTTGCCAGTTTAAAAGAGGGGAGGGCAAGGTCAGGAGGTTTGTAACCTTAGGCTAGCTTACGGAATATGTAATATTTAACCTTCACATGGAAGGTAAATGTGGCTGCACTCTGAACCATTAAATGCAAATCACAGGGAAGATTTCTCAAATAAAATTTTGTATCAGCTTGGCAGTGAGTGAATATTTTCCATTTGCAATACTAGGTACTACTGGCATGAAATTTAGCTAGAGAGATAAACCAAAGAAGGGGTACACACACAGCATCGTTCTGGTCTGCAACATGAAATGCCAGATTTGAAAAAAGCTATTATTTCTTTCCTACTTTTGGGTGCATAAGTGACTGACGTATGGTACTGAGTGTATCCTGTCCAGGTGCAGGCTGAGCAGCACTATACTCCATCTTCTCTCCCTCTGTTATTAGTACCATTTCTAAGTGCACGGCTCTACATCCTCACCTTCCTTTTTACATTTGTATCAGTGCTACAGCTGTCCCTGAGCTTGTCTGCATCTTTTCTTTGTTGGCCAGGACACCTGGATAAAGCTGTATGAATATGTAATACATTTTGAAATGACACTTATTTTACACAATGCAGAATGCCAGAAAAAAAATAAAATCAGTTTTATTAAAACATCTTTTCATTTCAGAGAAATTTCCTCAAAGGTAGTTGTATTTCTCCTGTCTGGCTGCTGGAACATTTTGATGCAAGCTTCTGTGATCTGTTTATCACATCAGGTTCAAACTGAACTGAATTTAAATGATACATAACATAATCCCCCGCCCCTCCCCCCCTTCCAACTTTTCTGAATCTCTGAGCAACCAATATGACAAGGAATACAGTGAAGCCCTGAAATATTGAGACTCCTTTACCATAAGTCAGAGGTGAGTTAGGTCTGAATTTCACTGATGTTGGTATGCAGTTGACATGTTGGCTCTCCCCCCCATCATAAAAAATGATAAAAAATATTAAAGGAGGGAAGGAAGGAAGGAAGGAAGGAAGGAAGGAAGGAAGGAAGGAAGGAAGGAAGGAAGGAAGGAAGGAAGGAAGGGAGGGAGGGAGGGAGGGAGGGAGGGAGGGAGATGTTAGTAGGAGGGGAGACATCCCAGAAGACCATCATTCTTCATGGATGTCAATACATCTCTCTACCTCTGATAAATATCCACTCCTGCACATCCTTATCCCAACTAAGCCACCAGCATTCTCCACATCTTATCACTATTCTGTAATGATTTTTTTTTTGTGTGTTGAAGCTGTCTTACTCTGTGCCTTTATATGTTGTTCTGATTTAGTAGGGCTCTGCCTTCATTCACCTTGCTGATGTTTTTTCAACGACAGGCTATCTTACTGAAGACACTAACTCTTGTAAGGCTGTTTAGGAGGGAGAGTTCATGGGTAACATTAGGGAACCCACACACAGAACAAAATTTAACATGTGAATGCTCTAGAGGTATCAAAAGATTTTAGCGTGCTGAGATTCCATAGAAAAAACCTGCCTAAAATGGCAATATCCTGCAGTAGAGATGAAATCTGTACCGCCATGCTTGGACACTCAGGCACACACTTCTCTCCTGTCCTTTTCTTCTTTCTCTATCAGTGTGCAGTTAAGTGGTTCTGCTGTCAAGACATTGCAATGAAAGTAAAACCTATGGCACTGGCATTATTCAGCCACAGACTACTCACCCCGTTCCTAGACACTATAGAGATGTTAAACAAAAAAATACTTCTTCAGGCTTTTCTCCTTTTCATTAAGTTAAAGATGCAAATGGCATCCCTGCTGTCCATACATTATGATGGAAAAAATCAAATACCTTTCTGAGCTTTATATGCCCAGTTTGCCATAGGCACAGAAAGTATTAAATATATGTAACATGCACAGAGGTGTTCTATTCCTCATTGCCCTTTAAATCCATAATGTCTAATGCAATTGTAAAGTCTGTTGAGTTTCTGGAAATACTGTAGCAAATTTTAAGTAGTCTTTGAAAAGAACTTCTGCACACTGAATAGAATTTTTTTTTTAATCATAAATTGCTGTGTAACATTTTAGAATTTAAGCCAGTTGTAACTATGAAATCCAATCAGCCCAAAGCCTCAACCTCCCTATATATGAAGAAAAAAAAATCTCCACAAAGCGTGAATTTGTTTATATTCCCCAGGCACCTGGTAAGGCAGCCAACTAAAGAAACAGAAGCATTTACTGAAGTAATTCAATTCTAGACACTGGTCAAAAAACCCCCAGACAAAATCCACTAATATGTGTTAAATTAGTCTTAAAGAATTTTTGGGACATTTAAATTGGCTTCGTATGTTGTCGGATTTTTTTGTGTCTGGTGGTATTTTGCACATTTGCTGATTAAATTTTTCTGCAGATCCAGCTAGGCTATTAACCTATTATATTGAGCAATTAATTAACACTTTTGCTCCAAACACCGAAAACTCTAATGAAAGATCTTTGGGAAAAATAAGTTTCTTAAGGTATTTTTCTATCTTTAATTCACACCTCTCCTTCCAGTGCTGTGAGGTCTCACTCATATCATTCCAGGCAAGGAGACCTTTACCTTCCAAACTGTGAACTGTACTTTTCTGCTGGCGTGGGCAGTTTTTCTTCTAGCACAGAGGTTCATTTGCCAAGGTATATGCCTGTAAGAAGGAGCTGGGAAGTGCTTTTGAGGCCCATGATTTAAACATACATATCAAAATCCTTAAATACTTTCACTGATTCCAGGTGCACTATTTGAAAAACATTTATTTAAGGTATGATAATCTTACTCTTGAAAAGAAACTGTTTGTCTTGGAATTTATGTTTTTAAGTACAGTCACTGATTACATGGGACTGAAATTAGTAAATTAGTATGATTAGCCATCTGAGTGTGCATTTATTCACTTTGGGCAATGCAGTTGCAATATCTTACCTTAAAAAGTCACCAAATGAGTAAGTGGTGTAAATAGATATATTGATACAGTTATAGATGTAGGTGTAAATACAGATACAGATAATAAGGGCAAGTGAAATAACACATGGGTTGAAGATGGTAAAGCAGGAATATCTGCTGTCCTAAAACATAAGGATAATCGGGTCATTTAATGTGATAAAGAGGAAATGAACAACACTTTTTCCCACAGGATGCGGCGACAAAACATCACTGGTCCGCAAAATTACTTCATAAGGGCAGAATACTTACTGAAGTTCTCATTCTGCTAACGTGTTTAGTGGAAGGTAAATTATGTATTTTGCCAGGGTTTAAACCAGTGTCTCTTAGATGACAGGAGGAATTCTGGTATGGTTAGCAACTTGTTCCTATTCGCATGAAAAAGGTCACTTTTGGAGACAGAGTACCAGACTAGATTGTTTTGGGTTTCGTCCAACTGGGAAATCCCAAGATTTCCCATTAGACATGCAGCTTAAATACTGAACAAATGCCTTGTCATACTATTGATGAAGGAAAAAGAGAGGTGAGATTTACAGAGCGGAGACTATACACAGATATATAGAAACTAAAATGTCCTACAGCTTGCCTACTGCAGCAGTTTAATTTAAAAAGTGCAGTTTTTAATCAAACAGGGTAGCAGCTAGATTTATAGGAGGTGTGAACTGTTCTCAGTTGTAAGATTTGAAAGACACTCAAAGTTCATGGGGACAATCCCCTACAGCTTTTCCTCATGCAAAAGTGCAATTGACTTGAAATGAGTATTTTGGCAGAGAAAATAACTTTTGTTCAGATTTTATGCTTAGCAATAAAGAAGAAATAGCTTTAGGCAGATTGCATGACAAGAACAAACAAACAAAATATATTACAATACTAAAAAAATTCTTTAAAAACATCTGAGAGATGAGATACAATACTTCAATTAATATCCAGAACTTATAGGAGAACTTTATTGGAAAATTACATAAAAGCAAGCAACGGCAGGTATCTTTGGGCAAGAAGCAGGTTTCTGGCATTGTGCATAGCTGATTCTTCAGCAGCTAACTGACCTGGGTGGTGATACTCAATGTGGTAAATGAGGTGGTGATCTGGTGACAACCGCTGCTTCTCTGTGCTACTCATCTATAGAGTCCTTCATCTTGAGTAAAAGCCAGTGGAAGACCTAGTCGAGAGGCCTGGAGAACCCAGGGAAACGTGATGGGGAGAGGTCTTGTCATTAAAGGGCATTACAAGCTTTGGGGTTTGTCAGCAGTTCAGTTTAGTACCTGCTGAAAAAAAACAACTTTCTGTCTCTCTCCTAACCCCTGCTCTGAAAAAAATTATACTTTCTTGCCTGTTTTACAGAGGGGTGAGGGAAGTTTCATTCTCAGGTGGGTTAACAAATACTTTGAGGTGTTTAGACAGCACAGATTTGAAAGGCTAGTTTAATTACATGACTTTTGGTACTTACAGGTGAAGCTTCAGAGGCAGAGACATCTAGATTAGTCACGCAGTACCAGAAGGAATGAAAGAGAAGAAAGGAGAAGGGCTTTTGTAGATTGGCATAGGAAACAGGTAAATTAGCTACCTCCTATTTTGCATACCCCTCCCTCCTGACTTCGAACGAGGACATGAAATGGAGAACTCATTTTAGAAAAATTTTAGCAGACTTTAATAACTGTAAATCTTACACAATACTTCTGGAAAATTTCTGTTCGGTATTTCTGTCTCCCTTTATGCCATTGTTTGTATGATTCCATTATTAGATAAGGGAATATATTTGAATTCAGCAACACATAATACATGGTATTTACATTCTGAGTCAAATTGTGTACTACAATGAAGTAATGCAGGGGGGGTTGTCTTTTTTGTTTTATTGAAAAACCTTCATTGAAAGCTTTTTTTTTAGATTTTTCCTTCCTTTCACTTCATTTTCTTCCTTCATAAATATATTCTGGCTTTGCTTCTGTTCTTCCAAACTATTGTCCTGGTTCCTTGTGATAAGGCTGGTATCAACCTAACAATGTCTTCAAGAGCCTCCCAGGAGACTGTCAAAGCAAAGCTGAACTGTACAGATGATGGAGCTTCCTGACACCTCGATGAGTTGAAAGGATTGACATTTATCCTTTCACCCTTTGACAGTCACTTCCTCATTTTCTTTGCTAATGCATTAGGACTGGAAGAATTATCAGGCACTGTGCAGGAAAGGGCTGTATGATAATTTATTTTTGTTTAAATACACATACAGCACACAAGCACACACATACTGCCTCCTTTGTTTTTAGTGCCAGACTGGTCCTGTGAGCAAAAAGCGTATCTGAAGTGCTTTCCAAACTCTATAAGCTGCATTATTTCTGAACAGCATGTTTCATATAATTAAGACACAAATGATTTTGTGCCAAATCTATTATGACTACTACATACATTACAACTAAATAAAACCCACAAAAGCGAAGACTCATAGTCTGCCTTCCTCGGACAAGCTTTCTGCACATGCTTTTCTGTTTGTCCTTCCTCCCAAACTAGAGCACACAGGGTAAAATAACACAGAGAGCTTTGAGGAGATGCTTGCTGGATCTGGGTAAATCTTGCAAAGTCATTGCTTACTAGTCAATGTGAAATACCAACTAGATCTGATCCATTTTATCCCATGGGTGTTTTTTTTTTGGTTTTCAGATTTTATATGTTTTTCTAGGTGGACAAGAATTGTATATGGCATAAGTTGTCTGCTCTTCAGAACTGGCTGGAAAATGGCAGAAAGCAAAGAGAGACGCAAACACAAAATCTTGTTGAAGTTGAGAGAACAAATAAATCAGCATGAGGAAGCGCCTTTGGTCTAGCCATCCAGGGTGGTGTTGCAGCAGCCTGGTGTGTTACCATCTGGGAAAGTTCAAACAAGCTGTAAATCCCAGGCCCTTCAGGCTGTGGGAAGCTGGCTTGGAGAATTTCTTGTTTTGTTTCTTGGGAGGTAAAGTAGAGGCTGGCTAGCTGATGTTATAAGCATTCCCTGCTGGCTGATCAACATCAGACAGAAGAGTTTTCTTAACCTCTCGCTGAAGATAAGGCCAAAATGACAAGACTGTGTAGAAGAGAGAAAAAAGTCTTGCTGAAGTAAAGGAGGGACCTGACAGAAAAGTTTCATGCTAGTTAGAGAGGACAGTGCCTGTGGGAAAAAGGACTAGGATTTTTTATCTTCTTAGGTTGTGTGATGCTGAGCATTGGAAGTCCTGAGGACCAGAATTTTGGAGGAATCTAGGCATTTAGGTGAAATGGGCACACTGGACACCTTCATGTAAGTTTCACAGCACCTGAAAAATTCTAGCACTTGGTCCAGCAGGGCAATTCTGTGAAAAGCTGGGCATAAAGATGAACTGAATGCGGAACCTTAGGCCATCTAAAGGGTAATTCATAACAAATGTTTCTAGTGGCTACTTAGCAACATAGATCGATGCCAATGCATTTAGCTGGGAACTGCCTAGGGTCAGCCAGTAGTAAGTACCAAGTGTAGGAATTTATCTGAACTCCTGAAAACCTCTGACTTCATGGTCATTGCCCAGAATACAGAACAGAGCACCAGATTTGGCAATAGGTGCCTAAATACACTGGGGTACCTCTCTTCATAGCACGTCTACAGGCTGTGTGTGTAGTAATGTTGGAGTGCTCTCATACAACTGCTATTTACAACATTTGGAACTGGGAAGTGTTGGCTGGGGCCTTTCTTTTCCAGAGGCAGTGAAAACCTCCTCAAGTGATAGCCTTAACCACCAAGCTCCAAGAAGGCTTGTGCATGGCTTACCTTCCTTTTGAAGTTTGTGGATTGCCAATTAAGGAATGCAAGATCCACCAGGCTAGGAAGAGATCAAGCAAGAATCACAAGTTAAGCATGATATGAGCATATCTACCAGACTAGATTATTGATGGACTTAGCTCAGTTTGGGTGGCCTTCCAGCTCATGTATGGATAGCCTTGGATCAACATCTCAAATGAGTAAGTGTCAGAGCACATGTGGAAGCCTAACTTTGACTGTAGGAAATATCACTGTTTAAAAATGAAAGCCCTACATTCTTGCAGGCATATAGCAGGCTTTGTAATTACTGACAAAAGGAACCTTTGGACTGCATTTGAATTTGGGTGCCAATATCAGTTGTAAGGTCTCCTTTTAGCTCTGGATTTCATTCAATGTGTATTTCCTAAATTAATTTAATTTCTGGACTCTGTATCTTTTACCTCATCCTAAATTCTTCCTGCTTCCATCAGAAATCAAAACCCGGATTATGAAGCCATTGTAAACCTGATACTGTGACCCAGAGATAATTTTCTTTCCTCTGGCAGATCCAACTTTTCACTGGGACAGGAAAATTAACCTCATATGTAGATAAAAGTATCTGGAAAGACAGCATCTAGTTTCTCCCTTGGTTTTCAAATCTAATAGGAATGTAGCAATCATCTGTTCAAGATGAATCACTTTTCTCCACAGGAAAGAAACTCAAGCAGTGCTGTGTGAAGCAGAGTACTTCTCAATTCACTAGAGATCCTCGCCCAGGTCTAACTTTCATTTGAGTGCTTCTTTCTACCCACTCGTTTCCCACTGTGTGAACTGCTTATCAGAAGGAGTTGAGGCAAAGCAGAGGCATCAGAAAAGATTCGGATAGGCAGAGATGAAATTGGCTGTGTGTGGCAGCAAGCATCATGCAACAGGATGGTGGGTGTTAGTCACTGTGAGACCAGAAAAGCCGTACAGCAGCAGGAGGTCGTTGACTTTGGTCCAAAGAACCAGTAGAATATGTGAGCAGATAAACCATTTCCTAGGGATCTGCTTCCAGACTTGCAGCAACTTTTGCTATATGCTTGTCTTGCAAAGATAGCACCTCACTGTAACTGGTGACTTCATGAGAAGGACCACGCAAGTGACACCAAATGAAGTAGCAATGTCATGAAGCAGAATTGATGCAAAGACCCACAGTGGCCCAGCTGTCTGTTTCAGGATTGGAATTTTTCTGAGAGGCTTAGGCTGCTCACTAGGAAGCGTTGAAACAAAATTAGACTGCAAGTAAACATCCAGCTCCCCCTACTTCATTTTTCACAGTAATGTAGAAGATAGCACATTACTACTGACCGAGTGCTCAGTGTTTGGTAGTGCATCTTTGTTATTAGTTTTCAGATAAAACCAATGTGTGACAATGAATTAAAAATACTATGAGTAGTTCTGGCATTGGCAAATTGAGAGCTAGGGTGCTTTTTGTGAGCAGCGTAATTTGATGCTAACACAGCAATGGATGTTGCCGCCTATAAAAACGGGACACATCTGTAATCTTACTAGGAATAACGGGGCGTACATGCCTAATCTCTAGTACTGACCATTTTACTGAGGTTTTTCCCTGTCCTGTCTGGCAGGTTGGATCAAATTAGCAATATGATGTCCAAAACCAGCCACAACATTTTAAACACCTAATATGAGGTGCAGGTGGGATTTTTGTACTAGCCCACAAAATGGAGATCTTCAGAGCTCCTGCTTATTTTATAAGCAGACCTAAAACCAGCAAATATCTGTGTCTGCCTGATTCTGATAGATCTATAGACAGATAATGCTCTGTTTCTAGCTGTACCTTGAAGCATTTCTCTCATGACAACACTGGGCAATTCTCTTCTTAAGTGCCTCTGGGATCAACACATTAGACATTGTTCCACCTAAGGGCCTGGATGTGGAAGGTGGTTTGTAGGGCTGAGGCTGGAATCTGCACAAGCCACAGGAGCTCTGGCATCTTTTATTCATCCTGAAAAAAGCTGGTTACTCTGTCTCAGATCGATTTCTCAATACGTCCAACTTATCTTGAGCACACTGAATTTCTTCTCTCCGTAAGGCAGAAGGGAATGCTCATATGCTTTTCATCTGACAGGGCTTTTAGAGTCTGGACATCTGGACACATATACCCCACCAAAACAGTAGGCGGTATCCATTGATAGGCAGACAGTGGAAATCTGTCGTTAAAAGCAACAGTGTTGACAGGGTATAAATCCTATCCAGGTTTTAAAACCAGAGAGGTTCTGGTCTCTCCAGATGATCCTGGGAGCAGGAGCTGGTGTTTGGACCTCTCCCTGCAGCAGTGCGTGCCTGGTTTTGCACAGAGGCAGCAAGCATCCTCGTCTGCAAGGACCTGAAGTAGTGGAAGAAGTTTTGCTTATATGTGCTGATCAAAATGCACTGCGGAATCTGCTTCAGTACAATCAACTCTATATTTAAAATTGGCTGCTTTCTCACACTGAAACGAATGTGTTCTCTTTATTGGGAACAAGAAGTTAGGGCTGAGGAAATTGAATTAGAGAAGCAGGTAGCAGAGCAGAAAGAGTGCACTGATCGAATCAGCAAATCTACAACTAACTTGCTATTACACCCCGACTACCCACTGCTTGACTGCCCAAGCTTCCCTCCATCTCCTAGGATTTGTAGGATTTGTAAACAAGTGTGGGTTTTATACAGAAATGTGGAAACAGAAGCATGTTGAAACTCCCGACAAACACCAGGACGCAGAGTTTTGACACAGGATCTAGGAGCAGCAGAGCCCAGCTCTCACGTTCATTTTACAAGACCAAGCTCCCAGCTGCCGTATCCTGGCATAGCTCCAGTGAAAGCTGATGTGTCCCAGCTGAGGGTCTTTTTTCCTGAATAAGTTCCCCTGTGCGTTTTATGACACTGCTCAGACTGATTCCCTGCAACATTGCCTCTAGTCTTATCTAACTTACTTCTAAATGTAAGTCCAGATGAGATGTTGAATACATGCTTGGCTCAGTTGCTGTTGTTTTCTTCTAATCACTGACATTCGATTGAAATGATCCAACTTATTATCGGGGAGTAATTTAAGAACTCCCTCTTTCTCATACAGTAATCACTATATTGCATGTCCTGATATCAAAATAATTAAGTAAATGTCTTTTCTAGCCTGCTATCAGTGCCCATAATGCTTGTTACAGGGAAAAAGGAAACACACCGGAGACAAAAAGCCAAGAATTATTTATTATTATTATTATTATTATTATTATTATTATTATTATTATTGTTATTGTTATTGTTATTGTTATTGCTATTATTGTTATTATTGTTATTATTGTTATTATTGAAATCTTCATTGTCTTAATAGCAAATCTAAAAGATTATGTTTGGCCTAGATTAAATTATTGCAGAAAAATAAAGGAAAGTAAAATAAAGAATACTATTATTTTACAATCTCAGTTGCACAGAACAGTAGTACTATTTCAATATGATGAGCTGTATTTTTCCTCCTCCCCTTTCTGATTTTGATTAACCTCGGGGGAGCTATTTTGCATATTTTCCAAAATGCTACTCTTTCTTCATTGGTCTGCCAGCCCATGTTACATCCAAATTCATTGCATATGGTGAGTTTTACCTATGTTAAATATTATTGTTTGTTCTCTTTGTTACCCCAGAAGTGGTTTTGTCCTGCTCCTGGGCTGCATTTCTTTAACTGACCGCAGATGGGCTCTTCATAGCCATGGGGTGTCCAGTGCCAGCCTCTGCCTTGTCTTGTACCACCCCATGACTTCTCCTCTATGCAGCATCCTCTGTCTCTGCCGCTCTCCTACTGTGCCTGCAATCCTCTGCACCACACCATACAGTCATAAATTTATTCACTGCATTACAGTAATAAATATCTCATTCTTCACAAAATAACTACCTCTTACTACCACCTCACATAGAAACTAAGATCATGCTGTACAGAGATAAGCAAGACAAATTGGCCATAGCCACTTAGTTATTAGAAAAATTGCTGTTAAGGTTAAACCAAGTTAAAACAAAGCTCCAGGCAGGTCAAGACAAAATGAAGCAAAGCAAACCTGACGTGCCTCAGTCCTGCGGCCTCACGAGTGCAGTACAAAGCCTGTGGACTGTTACTAGTGATAGCAATACTATATATCCTGGGCTACAGGGCTATAATAAATATAATTTCAGAAGGGGAGAGCGCTGTCAATAGTAATGGCTAAGTTTTCAGACAGAAACATGATTTTCAAGCTAATAATAGATCTTTAACATTAGGCCTTTTCCTCGTTGCAAGCTGCAAGGCTTGTCTAACAGAGATGGTTAACAATTCCCTTTTTTATTATTAACTTGAAGGTATTTATAGACTGTGATATTGTGCCTCACATGGATGTACTCTGTTTCTAGAGTAAATAAATTTAAAGTCCTTAATCTTTGCTCAGGCATTTTGTTCCTGTCATTTTTGTTTTATTCATTTTGAATAATTTGGGTACTCATTGTGAAGAGCACAGAACTGCATCATTTTGATTTTGTTTCTTTCAAGAGCTTTATTACCCCAGGAAAATTTATAATTTAGCTGCTTGCTAGAAGGAAACCATTTATATGAATCGATTGACAACAGCCTCTCCCCTGCTCTCGAAGAATAACCTTACAGTATCTCTCCTTTCCACCAGCAGACACCTAGATATGTCAGGATTTCATGTCGTGCCTACTGCCTGTTTCAATTATTTATTTTTCTTATAATGTGTTTTTCTGTTTCAGCATCATTTCCACGGAATCTTCCTGCCAGTTTTTGTTACGTTTGCTGCTTTACAAGGTAGGACCCAAGCACGCTGCTGCTCTGATGAGCTGGCGGCCTGTGAGGAGCGGATGGCCATTAGCTCCTAAACACTTCACTACTCCCAATTTTTTGGTGTGCCTGAAAAACAGGGTAAATATCATGTATCTTTCAGACTACCCCAGAGCTTGCTGCCAATAAACCTCTTTTTTAAGGCATAGGCAAAGAACTGGCCCTTTCTCCAAGGTATTGGTGAGCTGGCCATCAATTCTGACCAGTTTTGGATAAAAGTCCGTCGGAAAATTGTTTCCATAAATGTTTACTTTAAGTGTCATGTTTACAGTCAGTTAATAAATTTCTAATTAAAAATAAAAGCTTATTTTTTCTCCTTCCAGTCTAAATGGCACCTGAATGAATTTAAAATTGTGTAGCCCCATCAAATTATTGAGCTAATTAAGGTGAGGCATTGAGGTTCTAAGCAGTCTAATTTTTTGCAGTGTTGTTAACGACAGTACATTAACTGGCTCCTGAGATCACATGAGACAATTTTCTGTGTTTATTTTATGTCAGTTTGCTCCCTTATGAAGTGCTCCTCTGGTAGTCTGCTCAGGATGAGCATCTTATGCACTTATCATAACAACTTTTGCACAAATTACAGTAATTCTGTCAAAATGCTGAATTAAGACCCAATTACCTTGCATAAACTGACTTCTGTGTATTGAAAATACATATGGATGCTAAACTGTGACATTGATTTGAACAGAAGATGTGACCGTGTGGGTTGAGGAGATTGCCATATGCCTTGATATAAATGTAATAGAGATGTCCTATTTGGCCACCTGAATTCCCATCATTTATAATGATGTATTTGACATCGATTCTTGATTGTGAATAAGTGAGTGAAAGTATTGCAATGATTTTATAACTTCTGCCTTTCCTGCAAGGTAAGCTCTGATCCTTCCATTACCTCTATGAAAATGGGTCCCCAGACTCAACATATCCATTGGGAATGATGCATAGCATAACAGAGAAAACAAATACTCTATCAAAAAAGCTGCACATTTTACCTTAGCACAAAAGTTTTGGCGTTTAATTTCTCTGAAGCTGAGTAATGAAAAAAGAAAAGATGACATTAGACATTTTTGCAAGTGCTCAGAAGTGTAAGATTATAATCGTCGCACAGCGGGCTCACACTGGGGGAAGCCAACTCCTTCATACCGAAGCCTGCACAGTGTCTATTTGGTGTCAAATTTACAGACTTCAAAGGGGTATTATGCTGGCACGACCTTTATTCAGTTCAGCAGAAGTTTGACACAGTGCAGGCAGAAAGATACAGCCTGAAAGAGGCGATAATTCACTAACACTACCGTGCCAGCCGCTCCTGTCAGTAAACAAGATCTTACTTCCCTTTAAACTTGAAGATGAGGGTAGTCTGAGTTTGTTCCTGTCTGTCTATTACACATGACATGGTTGTGTTGGTTTCCAGTTGTCCTTGGCAAAGAGAAAAAAGCTCTTCAAGGTCTTTTTCTGACCTGGAAGGAAAGACTATGGATCAGTGAATCAGGAAACATTTTTGACTTGTTCAGCTGCAAAAAGCATCAAACATCACTAGCAGTTATGAAATAGAAGTAGCCATAAAGGCTTACAGAAAAAAGAAAACAACACCCAACAAAACTAGCAAAAAAATTCCCCCATCCCTGTTTTGCCGTGGTGAAGCCAGAGTGAAGGGTCACGTGAAGTAAGTCTTACATTTTTCCTTTATGAAATTTTAAGTGCAGAGAAAGGCTGTATTTAACAGAATTCAAGAAGTGTTTTTGTTTTTGACCTATCAGCAATCTCAGACAAACTAAGAACAATACTATAGGACCACAGTTTTACTGTGGTTTTTTTTCCTCCCTATCCACTTTCCCACAAACATACTTCCCCACCAGCTTCACTTGCTCTATTTGCTCCATGTCAAGACTGTCACCCGTGGTGTAGTCCTTTAAAAACACCAAATTTTGTGAAAACTCTAAGCTCTGCACAGACTGAGTCTCAAAAATCATCCAATTACTTAGGAAACATCAAGTATTTTGCATCACAGATCAAACCCTCTCCAAAAAGCTAGCACACAAGCAAAACCACTGCAAACATGACAACAGAGAATACGTCTCCTTCAGAAATGATAAAACGGCAGCAGCACTGAGCAGGAGTAATGGCTCAATTAATCAGCTGGGTAAGGCAGTGGGTTTATGGGATAGGCAGCTGAAAACTGTTTACAAGAATATAATGTCCCCAACGATCAGCTGCTCATTAGCAATGGGCACGAACCACGTTACAACAGTCAGTGCCGAATTTCTAGTCCAATGTTAAACAGTGAAATGAAAATATACCTTTAAAACTATTTTGCTTTATCTGGAGGGAACAATTAACGACATAAAGACCTCTTGGTCAGTAGGATGTCACCTGTTTATAATTTATAAAATGGAAAACAAACTTTTCCATATTAAAAAAAAAGTTGTAATAAATCAAATAAAAATATAACAAAAGAATAAAAATCTACTTAAAATGAGGTTGTTAACAAAATAATCTATATATAAGATGTCCTATCCTTCAATTAATGTGAAATACGTGCATGTATTGGATCTTTCTGAAACCCAGTCCGTCATATGTCTTTGCTACTCGGAATACAGTCGGTCTCAGGATTATGTTTTAAAGGTGATACCAGCAAGAGTTTGTAAATCTTAAGGGCTTTTGACTTCACGGAGGCCAAAAATTTAACTCAAATCATTACTTTTGAGTGTTCTCATGTTGCTTTTTTCTTGGTTACTTGTGCTTTTGTCCAGTTGGCAATCCCCCATGTGTCCTCCTCCTTCCTGTTCCTTTCTCTTCTATTAATTTAGTAAAGGTTACTCACCAGCATGTCCAAGTGAAATCTGTAAAGCAGGTTAACAGTGGTGAAGTCCTTAAAGGATCCAATGGAAAACTTTGCCTTACCTTTCTCTTTAGTTGAAGAAAGCTGCACCAGTAGGAATTCCTTCATATTGTGAACACTGTTCTGTTTATGGTGCATAAGTTTATTAGGAAAAAAGTTTTCCAGCGTTGTCCAAAGGTCATTCAGGCTGAGTTAATTTAACAATCATCTTTGGGAGATTTATTTTCTAATCAGATTCTTTAGCTGAAAAAACTTTGTCCTTGTCTCTCCTAGGCTGCATTCTGAGTCTTATGGGTGACAATCCTGCAATGGAAAACTGCACTGAAAAACATGCAGAGTACGCTGACAGGTCATGCATTAAACATGGGGAAAAAATGTTTCATTAGCTGAAGGAGTCTTATTCTACCATGGGGCAGGAGACTTTTCAACTCCAATTTAAAAGAACCTGTTTAGAGCAAATGTATTTTCCATCTACAGCAGTTTGCTACCAACCTGCCTAAAGCCAAGCTATATAACCTGGTAGGGATGTGCAAATTCAGTTTGAATAATTAACTGCAGCAAATGATGACCCTGTATTAGAGTGACTGTAGTCGCTAAGTGCAGAAGTTCATAACAATAATAATTCAGAAGCAGTTTAGGAAAATTTTATTCCCTGCCAGAGCTTCGCGCAAGAAGGGGAGGCTCTCTGAAGTGTCTGAGCCAGTCACACATCTGTAGAAACCGGGTCAATAAAGTACTCGGAATGGTGCTCTGAGGCAGGACCTGCTGTTCTTGAAGTCTTGGCTCTGATGCAAATTACAGGTAAACATCTCTAATTTAATTAGAAAAGAACAATCCAGTAAGGGTCAATGAGGGCAGGTGGTGTTCACCTCTGGAAGCAAACTCTCTGATCTGACTTCTGTCCTAAGGGAGGAGCACAAATCTGGTAAGATTCAAATTCAGATGGGAATGAAGAGTCAGATTAGGCTTCCTCCATTCCACTCAAACAATTAAACTGCTAGAGAATCCAGCCTTCTCAGACAAGTAGGACAACAAACCACAGGCTGATGAATTCAGGGGGGAAAAATATGATTATCATAAGTAATTTGATATTAGCAAACCCCAAAATAGCTACTTAAAACTATAATCATAATGATAAGTCCCTGGTGTTCTGTGAGCATTAACAGATGGAAGTCATGATCAAAGCTATGTTAAAACACACAGTGCAAAGCTGTACCCTGTATAATACTCTTACTCAATGCTACCAGCTTATTTACAAATTAATGTTGTTAATATCAGCAATAATTCCCCTTGGCAATAGGCTCTACTCCAGGGACACTTGGAATTTTATAACTTGGTATGCCCCAGAACTGAAAAGTTCTGGGATGAGAACATGAAGACTGAAATGGTGAAAGGTTGTACCGTGTGCATTGAGAGCAGCAGCGTAATGCCAGCAAGAAAAAGAGAGTTCTTTGTTTTTACCAGCATTTAACGATTATGGTGATCAAAATGCTTAAGTCATATGTCTATTAACTCTTTGGCATTTTATTGTTAGCCCTATGACATAACATTAATGTCAGCAATGTATTGTATCATTAGCACCATTATTGTTGTATCATCATTGAAATTGAGGATACCATCATGAAAATTGAGAATAATTTTGCAATGAGAAATAAATCCAATAATTTATGTAGGGAACTACATCATTACAGACAGGAGAAAACAAAAAAGAATATTGAATTAAAAATTAAATAATTTTGTTGCATTTCAAGTCTTAAAATCTTTCTGCACACATAAACAAGAACACAAATTGAGCTGAATACAATTTATTTACTTTGTTCAGCTTCTACATAACAAATCTACCATATGTTGTTATTAAGACACCATCTAAGCATAGGTTGTAACCTTGCACAAGAAGTTACTTGGGCCTAGATAAAATAAGACCCTGGTATTGGGCCATTTGAAGGCAAGAAATTCCAAAATTCACTTGCATGGACAAAAGTCATATTTAATATGAAAACATATTACTATTCTTTTCTTACCAAACTTTCCGTAGCTAAAATGTTTTAAAAAATAATGTTATACACAGGTGTGCAATGAAGAGTTTGTGTGATTGTATTCCAGTCTGTGAGTTTTCTTGTTTATTGGCTTTCACTGCACCATTGATGATTTTCTGTGTATTTGTTTGGTTTGTGTGACTGGTCGCCAAAATGAGCTGTTGCCATAGCTAATCTCTATTCATCTTTCATGTATAAAACTTGAAGATGTGAGCATTAATCTATACATTAAAAGGGGTTGGCTTCTTGGTGACCCAATTCACTTTTTACAGTTAACTGATGGATTTGCCTTGATTTTGATGACAACACCAACACATAATGGTGTGGAAAGTGACTCCAGTGATGAACTTTCTACTCCAGAGTGAGGAAGCACCAGGACGATATCACTACCTGCACTGAATTTCATTCCCAAGTGACTTTTAAAGTGTAACACACTAAAGTAAGAAAAAAAACCCCCTGTCACTATATTTTATTTATAAGCTAAGAAAGGTTTTAATTCACTAACCCCTGACTCGAACACCTTTTATGCTGGCTGTTATAATTTGACCTCTTAAGTGAGATCGCTTTATTGCCTTACAGATTCTGTTGTGACAGAAAATGGAAAAGGTAGAGCTTGAGAAATGAGGATAAATGGAGAAAATACCCTGTGAGCTGTTAAAAGGGACTAAAGTAGGTAAAAGAAGAGGATGGGAAAGAGAGTTGAAGGGAAGGGAGGAAATAATGTTAGTGAAATGTTGCAGCCATAAACAGAGCATAGCTAGAACTGTTAAAATAAATAGCAGTATTCATTCATGTTGGCAATGAATCCCAGCCAAACTAAACAACTCTAAGACCTTTAATCTTGATCTCTGTGGCACCACCTTGTTCTCCTCTCCAGCCTACAACTGCAATGCATCAAGCCTCCCTGGAAATTCACAGCTGCATCACGTCTGTCCAGCCTTCATCTTTCCCTGGACAAACACTTCTTTCAAAATTCAAAACACATCAAAGTCATCATTCAGGACCCTGAGAGCTGCCTTTGTTTTCCTGTGCTTATTTGCACATGTTTGGCTGTATGAAGGGTGCTAGTTTTCATTCACTGAAGATATTTTGTGAAACACAGGCTGCACAATCTATTCTGTCGTAATGTGTTATGAGGTACAGCAAAGACCAAATAAACACAGTTGGTCCTACTATTTTTATTTTTATTTTTCCTATGAAACATCCATATCAGATATGCCAATTTCTTCAAGGGTTTTTATTGCTTTCCCTTTTACAGGTGTTCTTGGAATACAAGAAAATGTTAGTATGCCTATGTTTCTACTAGGACTGGTGGCTCTGGGGTGACTAATCAGTTGAAAACTATGTTAAGAGCCTTCAGTCACTCACTAGACATCAATGTCCATAACAACCACAGCCGGAGTACCCTGACATTATGATGTGAATTTCGTTGTAGCTGGTGTTAAGAGAACAACATCAGAAACTCAAGACTGAGAATCCAACTGAGAACTGAATACATTCTTTACACTTTGACTGAACTCTCTTTCAGACTCCATAAGATTGCTCCAAAATCGACTGATTTACTGCTGTGGTTTAAGTACTTTCAGTGTCATTCTGTTGCCTCCATCTCTTGCATCACAGGTTTCCAACATCGTCAAAGTCACTCACATTGTTATGTTCTAATTTTTACAAATTCTTCACTATGTCCTGCTGTTATCAAATTGATGTGCACTGGCAAAGAAATCAGTGCACAATGGTTTGTTCCATGTTTAGCTTTCTTGAGGTGCCAAGAGAAACCTATGCCGTGAGCTGGGAATGAGGTCAAGCAGCACAGACTGGAATACTTCTATTAGTTATGAAATAAATTTCATTATTGATAATAACTCCAAAGGTCATGCAGGCTCTATCCAGGCAATGTACTTCCACACTCTATAAAAAAAGTATAGCTAAAGAATTAAGAGCCTATATATTATTTATATTTTAATTATATTTTTACATTATATTCAACCAGTCAGATCACTGCATCTCCTTACACTACATATATTGGCTTTTCTAAAAGTATGATTTCTCAGATGACTCTGCCTACTTCACTCTCATTAGAATTTAATCTGTAGTAGTCCTGCTAATTGAGTGTTATATTTGACTGCCAAGCCTGACAAAAAACCTGCTTAGTTAGCTGTTTGGTTTTCCCTTTTTCCTTTGGTGTGTTTTATATCAAGCACAGGTAATGTATGCTCCACATCGAAAGTAAAGGATCTGTTCCTGCTCTCTGTCATAGCATTGTACATTTTTACTGGCATGTCCTAAGGTGGAAAGGATCCCAGAATGACCAAGGAGATAGTGCAGATTTCTAGTCCAGATTTCTCATCCCATGTGAAGATGGTTTGGAAATTTGGTCTGAGTCTATCACCAAAACAACAAAGCAAATGGCTGATATATCAGCTGATTTTTTAAGTGTTTCCATTGCAAATGATCACTGAAACATGATAAAAACATCCTCTTTCTTTTAAAGGCAATTTGAAAGAGTTCAGCATAAACTATGCAAATAAGGACAGTCATAATTTTAGGAAGAGGCTCAGTTCAAACCCAAGAGCTGAAATTCAACAGCTCAGGTTTAAGGTTCCTGTGTTATTGAAGCTGTGTACCATCAGGTATCGCTCTCCTCTTAAGAAATACATTTTATTCCTTCTTTTGATTAGATCTAAGAATTCAACCTGTTCAATGTCATCTTTTTATCTGTGATAAGGTAGCCATTTAATAACCAAGCAGGTGCAGTGGTCTTCTAAACAAAGCTGGCAAGCAGGTAAGATTCCCAAATATGAAACGGTATGGCCCTTAGCCAACTGCATGGTCTTCACACTCTTTACTGAACTCGCAGTTTCTCGTGGCATCCAAATATAAGTTTAACTTGTACAGCTTCATTGGATTTTGATTGTGAATACAGAATGCAAAGTAATGCACAAACTGCATTTAACAAATACAGCTGTGAAGCTGTGAAATTCCTCATCCCCTTTCCTCAGAGTTTCTCTAGCATGAGAAAACATCGCTAGCTGGGAGTCTTTAACAAAAATAAATGAATTAACTAGGAATGGATGACTATCACAGGAGTTAAATTAATCCAAGCCATTTTTTTTGTGGAGCATATTAAAAGAAAAACTCATGGAAAGCACTGTAGCTCCGTAATCATTTAGGACCTTGGAAGGAAAACACCACAGACTCTTTATATCTCCCTCTCTAAATTAATGAGCCTCTTTAGTCAAACTAAACTGTTTCACTTCCATGGGGGCATCTGCAGATGCTATGGACTATCGCAGAAGAAGCCTTTGAAATCTGTTCCGGGCCTGTTAGATCATGGGAAACCTTTTCAAATCAATATGGGAAAAAAAGTTGAAAGTTAAGCAAAAAGTCACAGAAAGATAACTACACTTTCCCTCCAGCCTCATGGAAACTATCGTCCTTACGTGATAAGACCTGCACTATCCTGTTCCCTGGACTCTGCCGCTGTCTTGATTGCTGTTTTGACAGAGACAGAACTAGCAAGAGAAAAGTCACTTTTCTGCCCTCCCGCTGCATCAAAACCAACAGTATTAAATCAAAAAGGAGACTAAAAATGCTTCTGAGACCGTATTTGAACCTCTACTCCTACCTTCTTGTTTAGAAGAATACTTTATGCATTTTGAAGAGGGAAGGGCTCTGCAGGGCACAGTTCTTATTTTTCTTTTCTATTACTCAGTTAAGTGTCTTATGACTCTAGGACTTGATGCTTATATGTAGTACTTCATCATTACTATTGTGCATGTCAGTCTTCATGGGGCAGGTCTCCGATGTGCCATTTTCTGTGAAATGTGACGGTGAAAAGAAAGCAATTATCATCATTTTGAAGTATGGTTGCTCCAGTGAACTGTCGGTTCTTGTTTAAAGGGAAGATTTTAAAGGTTAGTTTTTACTTACTTACACAGCTCTTTTATTTTTAGTGTAACTTTCTGTTATCAAATTTATTTCAGTTTTCATAATTAAGAAAAATAATGAAAAGATTTAAAATGCTCTGATGAACAGCTGCCAGATGGGCTAGAACTTGTTGCAGAGGATAATTTTTCAAACATCTGTCTCACTTAGTCCTGACCTTTAAAAGGGGAGAGAATACACTGATGGTAAGGGTTGAAGTTGTTGTGCTGCATCAGTTGATTAAGTGAAATAATTGGACACATTTGCAGACTATAGAGAAGAGCAAAGTCTTGTGATGAATGTGTGTTATTTTTAGGGTGGTTTTTTTCAGAAGAACTTAATGAAAATGTGGCTTTCTGAGTTAGAAGATTGGCAAGGTAATTATTTGGAAAACCCTACAAACCCAGTTCAAGCCACAGAGGTTCAAAATGCAGGTAACAATCCTCTATACCTTTCATTTTTTAAAGAACGTTTCAGCTATTTATGATTGAACATTTCAGGCTTTTTAACGTACAGAGGAAAAAAAATATACTGATTCTGTTCTACTCCATGGATTTCATGTTTCTGCACAAGAATTGAAAAATGAGAGGTTTAAGTGTCTCTATAGGCCCTGCACTTCACCATGTACAGCCTG
Source organism: Falco biarmicus (assembly GCF_023638135.1). Classification (NCBI taxonomy): domain Eukaryota; kingdom Metazoa; phylum Chordata; class Aves; order Falconiformes; family Falconidae; genus Falco; species Falco biarmicus. The sequence goes on along the minus strand of NC_079311.1, from coordinate 4,088,349 downwards.
TGTGTGAAATAAAAACTTACTAAATCCCTGTGTGAATGGCCTCAATAAAGATGCACGTGATGTTGGATCTGTATAGCGCAATCTCTCTCATGTCTTTGTTGGATTTCCCCTAACTTACCCACAACCTGCTCTATAGAAATGACCCAATTTTCCTTTCCTTGCTCATTGTGTAACATCATTACAGCGATCCAGCTGTTCACCAGAAGCAAAGGAGATAACAATCCAGTGCTCCTGGGTTATGTATATCACCTGTATAGTGTGGACATACATCCTACAAAGGCACCGAGAGAGGCTTGGTGGTGGCCAGCTGGTCTTTGACTATGAAAATATTGTGTTGGCTAGGTTATCTCTCCCTTGTCTTAATATTTCCAATAACCTACATAAGCTGAGATGCAATCAGAAGAAAACCTCTATGTGAAAAAATTCAGAAACGTATGAGGTGTGATGGTTTCTTTATCTGTAAATGTTTTAATGAAATATATGTCACTGGGTGCAAGCGTGCCATCTCACAGAAATAATGAGAATGTTTCTGATTTAGATCTAAATATTTATTTGTTCTTCAGCAAATCTCATATCTTTCTGATGAGGCCAGTGGAGTGGGAAATTAGTCTGCATGGATTACATTCAACTGTATTTAAAGACATTTCTTCTTTGGAAGAAACTCATAGCAGTCTGAAACCCTGCTTTCATAAAGGTGCATAAAGGTTCGGAGAACCTCTCAAAGCCTTGACAAGTTACTATAAGACTTAATTCAAAGGTCATTGATCCTAATGACAGCTATTCTGTGTACTTTAATGTGTGCTGGATTGACTTCATGGATCTTAATGACATCACATGAAAAAATTTAAATTGTTCACATGAATGTCATTTTTAATGATTCAAATCATGATATGCAGTAATAGAAAGCATAAATTGCTTGACACAATCTTTTTTTTCTATGATCAGTACCAAGATTTTTTATAGGCAGATGGACAGCATCAATTTTGGATATATATGGACACAGATTATACCTGCCTCTTCGGACTGATGATAGAAATGAGCCTGTAACCATTACACACGTACTGAAACTACTAAATGCGCATTCAGAGCATTGTCACTGAAGGAACTTACAAGGGTTTGATTTGTGTGGTTTCTTACCCATTCTATGGCTTCTCCTAACATCTGTTAGAAGCTGATGTCTGGGAATATCGATCCAAACATATTTTATTGTTAGGAGGATTTGATGTATTTAAACATCTAAAGATTTTGTTCTCAGCACATTTTTATCCCAGTTCTTTCTTCCACTACTTTGAATCTATCACAGCCTGCTAATTAATTTATTTTTAAGTATCTTGTTTAATTTGGGGGGGGGGGGGTGGGGGGTGATCTACATTGTTTTTTCAGTTACATGATATTGAAGTGTCCAGCCCAAATAGACACTCTTAAAAGCGGTACAACCTTTCCTGTAGACTTCATCAAATTCTATATTTGACTCGAGCAGTCAGAGCCCTCTTTCCCGGTTTATTTTAATTCTAAAGCTGGCTGAGGAGCTGTGAGCGTGAGCTAACTTGCTGAGCTGGAGTAACTCAGTCAGTGGTAGCTGCGTAAGCATAAAGACAAATAGTTGAAGATACAATGTCTTTCATGTATATGTTCCTAGATTATGTTTGCTCATCATCTGAGACACAATCAACTTTGTGACATAATTATTTTGAAAATAATATAATAAATGTTTGGCAAATTGAATGCATACTGTATTGTAATGTGGCTACACAGTTCAGTTAAAAGTAATCACAGACTTTTGAAGTGTTCAGTCAGGAGCTCGTGAATCCTTACTTTTGGAGCGTCTGCAACAGAGACATTTAGAGCTGCTTACCCAGCCTAATCATCTGACTGATTAGTACTTATCCTCTAATTTGTAGACATTTCGGTTAGTTTAAGAGCTGGTGAAATTCATTTTGATATCATGCACTTTTCCCCTGAAGTTTTATGAAAAGTCAAAGTTGTCTGTTCCTTCGTGATTCTCCATCTGGCTCTTCAGAAAAGTCCAAGTTTTAAACAGAGGCACACACACAAAAAAAATTCCTACACGTGGAAAGCATAATAGCTATACTTAGATGTTGTCTTGTCAGTTTTTGTGTGTGATTAAAGTGCTTAAATAAATTAATCTCGATGATCATTTTCTTTAAGGTGAGAAGACGGATAATCATTTCAGGGTGATAGCCATTTTTCTTAACTTAAATCTGAAAGTGAGCAAGTCTTAAGTTCTGAATCAGAGAGTTCTTTACAGTTGATAAATAAAAACTGATGAAGCCTAGGGTAGCTTTACTGGCTAGGAATGTAGTCTGACTTTAAAATGTTTTGCAAAGAATTGTCTCGTGTAGTATCATGCCTGGATTTTTCCATTTTCATTATTTTAGGGACTGTTCTGTATGTATTTACTTTTAAATGTGTAGTGGACTAACAGCCATTGAGTAAATAAATAAAACAGTTGGATATGAAATAGTATCCCTTGCATTCTTCCACAGCTAAAGAGAGTATTAAAATAGGGTAGTTTCCCTGTTCTTATCATCAAGAGATATGCTGAAATGTGATAATAAAATAATTTTTAAACCAATGAATATATGCTAAAGTTGACAGCACCAGGTAGCCCTTTTTGTTTATTTGTTTTGGTTAGGTTTTGGTTTTCTTCATCAGTCCCTTGGAAACCTTGTTTTATTAGAGGTAAATGAGAAGCTTGGTACCTGTCACCACCTCCTCCTGCTTCTACCTACCACCTCTTGAATATTTTCAAGTTAGCTTGATCTTTCAGTACAATGTGAAAGGATGTTTGCACTAAAGAACTACCCATATGTACAGTGAGTGAACATCTGGATTATGATCTTCCCCATTTGGATCAAAGAAATATTAAGAAAATATTAATTTTGTGGACTTCCTCGGGGAGAAATGCCTACTACCGAGTCACAAACTCATTTTCTCTTGGATACATTTTCAACAAAATGTGTACATCACGTTTGGAAATCACCACAAATTTCATATGAACTTGGATTATGTCTTTTGAACAGTGTGAAGACATTTTCAGTCTAGGAGAACAATTATTTTTAAAACCTGGTTAAACGAAATTATGGTGTGTTGAAGTGAGCATAGGCAGCAATAGAGGCGCATAGCTTAAAATTATTCCTAAAACATCTCCTAGCTATTTTTGAAGCCTCCAACTGCAGTACTGAGTGTATTGTTTAATGCACAGCGCCACGAAGAGACAAGTCTAACTTAGACCTAGATGCAAAATTATTGAACTTTTTTTTTGTTTCTTTGTCTGTATTAATATTCCTGCAGTGCTTGTCTTAACTGGCCTCTAACTGGTTTCTGTAAACTTGAAATTCTTTTTGGAATAAAGCAGAATAAAGCAGAACCTCTTCTTCTTTTGGCTATGCTTCTGATGTATCGTATCCTTGAGATTTGGACATTGTTGTGTCTCTGTCCAAGTTAACCAGCTCTCTCTTATGTTCATTTCTTAGCAGATATCTGAACAGACTCTTAATTTTATTAGCATCAGTATAAGGAGCTCCAGACATCCCCAGACATAGGAATTCAATGGTCTAATTTTGAAACATTCAGTATCAGTGGGATGGATCTTCCTATTGCAAGTGATGAGAAGCAGCAGAATTATGAGCACCAGTTTATGGTCCTGTAACTAAAATAAGTATCTTCTTATTGAGGCTCATTATAGTAAATTTTTATTCCTCCAAAAGTATTAAGACAGACAGAAGTGGTGCAGAAAAATGCATACTTGCTGCTAATAATGTTCCAGAGTTTCTACTACTTTTGTGAGTAAAACTATTAGTGGAAATCTGACAAATTTTAAAATGTCAGATTGGTCACTATTGTGGTGCAATGCAATAACAGAAATCCACTAGAAGTGTTCCACTTTGGTCATAAAAGTCTCAATTTTTTCCTGAAATGAACAGAGTCATGATCAAGAGGTAATTTTTAAGTTTTATTTTGAAGTATTAAAGACTATTCAAGTGACCTTCCCTCCTCCCCAGTACTAATATCCTCATGTGTTTTAATGCTATACCTTTATCTTTAGCAAATGGAATGCTGCCATCCAGGAAAGGACAGGCTGTGGATCTACTTACAGAAGTAGAGAGTATAAGAGAAGAGATAAAATGATGTCATCAGTTTTGATGCACCTTACCTTAATAAATGACTAAACAGTGGTCTGATATTTTGTATGAACAGAAATCCAAAACCTGGTTTTCAAAAGTTTGGAGAAGTTTAAGTGCCTTGAAAAATCAGACAGCTTTATTCAAGGGCTTGATGAAAGATGCGCTGCCTTTGGCAGTCTGATGCAAAGGTGCTGGGTCAGAATATCAAGCCGGTTGTAAATGCTTTCTTACACTCACCTTGTTTATGCTGTGTGACTGTTCACTGATTGTTAAGACTGCTGAAGAGCCTTCCTTTTTGAAAATCAATTGCTGCTTATGAAAGCGATTAACAGAAATAGGTTTAGTTAATTAGCACAAAAGATGGAGGTGTTTGGGCTAGAAGATGTTAGATGATGCCATTCCACGATGCATGTTGTTTCTTACTTTGCATCAGCAAATATCCCCCAGCCATATAACAAAGACCTATGTGATATGGGAGCTATTGTGATCTAAACCAGGATGATGAAAAAGGGGTGCCTACCCTGATGTTGATGTCTGTTGCTCCTGTTATTTCTTGTTGTTCCTTTAAAAGGGACCATATGTTCCATTGCCATTATTTCAAATGTGCTTACAATTGAACAGAGCACACAAGGATGTGCTTGTAATGTGTTTCATCAGAAACTGTTATTAAAGCAAATCTAAGAACCTGTAGCATAGCACAAATCCTTAATATCAAGTTAAATAGCACACCTAGTGTAGATGTGCTTACATATATTCTAATATACTGTATGTTTTCATCAGAAATATGAGTAACCTTGAGTGTAAGGGAAAGGCTATTTGTTACTCAGTCCCACAGAATTATGTCTTTACTTTTGTCATGAGCATCCCATGGTTTCCAAATACAACTGCTCTGTGAGCAATTTCTCAACCGAGCATTAAAGAAATTAGAAGGAAGCCATTAGTGTATGTTTAAAAGCACAATCTAGAGTAAAATCTACTGCAGTTTAATTGTCTTACTGTTCCTATGTCTAATTTGCTGCCTAGTGGTACAATCTGTTTCTTAAATTAATGACTTTTAACGTAAAATGTAGGTTAATCCCCAGAGGTAAGTAGTGCTCATTTGTTAGGCAAATGCAGTTCACAGTCTGAACAGCTATTTTGGATCGAGCTGTGCTGTTGCGTATTACTTTCCTTAAACACAGAACACTCATTTCTTTCCTTTGCTTTTTCTGAGTTAAATCTTTTGGCTTCATTAGTTTTATCCTTATTGGCCAGTAGTTTCTAGCATGAACTCTGCTGGAACTCTGATAAATACCACAATGACACTGTAACACACACGTCATGGTTTTGTTTTAGGATAATTGTCACCTCTCCACCAGTTATTCAAACAGGATGAACCTTACTCCAATCACTTTTCCATCAAACTCCAGTTAGGAACTACAAACAGAGTAAAAGGATCTGCACTCTGGTGTTGCTCTACCACAGGTTAGACCTAGGCTTCTATAGAGCTACCCAGGAAAAAGCAGAACCCTTGTGTTGGATTTATAAAGAACAGCAAAGTATGGATGATAATGCCTAATTAGCAAGCCAAATGCTGAAGTTCAAGAGGAAGTTAGCAATAAATTTATACAGCGTGTATCTCTCTCTCTCTCTCTCTCTCTCTCTATCTATCTATCTATCTATCTATCTATCTAACCTTAGCAACTGCTGGGTCGTCGGATGATTTCAAACTTCCAAAAAAGGGTGAACTCTTCAACAAAACTTACTCATATCTGAACTCTTACTACAACTGCATTTTCATAGGTCCTGATTTTTTATGAGATTTTGGTACACTACAGAAGTTCTGCTTGCTGCTTGGTAGTCAGATCTTAATTCCCCGCTGTGTTGCAGTTCACAACTGATTTAAGAAATCAAATTGTTCAAGAAAGTGAGTCACATGTCAAGATAACCAAAACGCATTGCACAGGGTGGGCGTTTTTGGAGGCTGGTGGTAAAATGAACATTTAATTGTATTTGCTGTCTGATCTGCAGTGGCTGCAGTTTCAGGCTGAGGCTGGATGTGACTCAGCTGAAATGAATATTACCCCAAATAAACTCAGCAGTGCTGCATCTCAGAAGGATTTTTCCCAGATTGTCAGGCCACTGGAAGAAGGAATTAAATTGCTGGCAAGGTAGACTTTAACTCTCCTTGTGTGAGTGTTTTGTTTATTTTAAACACTTTTAGGGTAGCCTTAATGATACTTGCAGACAACGCAAAAACTTTAGGTAGCATTCCTGAAAGGGTTTCAACAACTGTGGGTTGAGTTTTATGCAGAAGACATTTTCAGAAAGCTATGGCAGCTAAATTTCTGGTGCAGGCATCGTTTGCAAGATGTTAGATCCACTAATTTCTCAACGTGGTATTGCATCAGCAGATTGACCATCAGCTCTGATATCTTAGCACACAAACCGAGCTCACCAGATTTCTGCGTATTGGGCCAAGAGCCGCACCAGTTCATGGGGATTGATAAAGGGGTTAGAAATCTGCCTTGCTCTGTGGGGACAAGACAGATCTCTGGCTGCTGGTTGTCTGCCTCCCAGGAGTTCAAGTGGTGCTTATTGTATTTGAATGTGTTGACCAAGGGGAATGGGAGCTGTGCCAAAATGACATTAACTGTGGTAAAACCTAAACAGAGGGTTTTGAGTGCTGCAAAGATTTCTCTTTTTTCAGCTGCCTCTGTGGGAATATATCTCTGTTTTATTCATTCTCCAGTTGCTAGACAGCCAGCTGGTAGGCTTTTAAAAAATTAGGTACGTGATGAGAGGGCAGAAATCACATCTTTGAAAATGTATTTTTTCAATCTTCCAGGGACCCCAGTTTCTGTCTATATTTTCTCTTTTCTTTGCCGGTTCCCTTTACAAAGTAGCAGTTCTGTAGCTTCATGACCAACAGTTTTTCTCTTTTAAAATGTGTGGAAATATTGTTTGGGGTTTTTTTTAACATATGTTCTAAATTGGGAGAAGTGAGTTATTTTAAGGAACTGTTTAAATGAAGACTAGCTTCTTTGAAGCTTAGCAACTAGCTTCAGAAAACATGGAATTACTGTCAAGGAAAAGCATCTTGTGTGATATGTTCTCACTGTGATGATGCATTTTAAAGTAGGTTTCGTGTTCTACCAGAGCAAGACAATTATTACAATATATCTTCTGCTAATTAAACACAGTACTTTTCAATGTACAAGTGCTACAAGGTGTTGCCCTTTGCTACCTTCTTAATATCTAAAACTTTCTTCTCTATTCTGAATTATTTTTGTATATTCAAAGGAAAGAGAGCTGAATTTAAGTGTTGGTAAATTCACCCAGTGATTTGTGGGCTCTGATCCAAGAAAAATATTAAAAGTAAAATTAGCTTTCTAAATAAACATGTCTGTTTACCAAAAGGAAACAAACAGAAACCCCTGAAACTTAAAAATGGTCATTAATAAATGACAGTGTGCCTGCTCCTGTTTCTTCCTTGGAAGATCTTTTATTTTTTATTTCTTTATTTTTTTACTTAAGAAGTGCAATTTCTGTCTAGCTTAGCCATCTTAAATGGCAGCTGCTGAATGAGTAAATTGATGCCTTTCAGGAAATGAAGATAAAACCTTGTCTGTAACCACAAAAGAACAACAGGAAGAAAGGAATTAATTAATATGGAAAGTTCTAGGCATATCTGGGATAGCCTGCCACTTCTCCAGCTGGAAGAGCAGAGGCAGAAATACTCTTCCTCTCCAACTACTTTAACTTGGGAGCAGAAGTTGCTGCTCAGCCACCAAAGTGATATAAGGTTTAAAATAGGTGGGTGAAAGGTAGTTTTCCTGCTGCTTTTTCCAGCAAGTTTCCTCCGCAATAGTTAAAGTTGGGTTCATACCTTCATGACTTGGGAGGAGTAAGTGGTCCTCCTCCCATACCTGTGTTGCTGTAAGGAGAAAGTAAGGAGTCATGTGCCACTGGAAGAGTAGCGCTGGGGTCCAGCCTGCAGCATATAATCCAGGAAGACGTGTAGACCTCTGTGTTGTCACTGCCAGCTCAAGGTCTGTCATCTTAAAAGCTTTCTGTGTGGAGGTCATGATGATCCACTGCAAACTAAAGGGGTTCCTGCATTTGGACCTACTGAGAGACCTGAACGTAGAAGAGGACCTACAGCCCCTCTCTTTCTTGTCTTTCCTCTCCAGAACACCCAGAAGTCTTACCACTGGCCTGCATGAGTCAAGGGAAAAGGCGGAAAGAGCAGACCGGAGGATTGCACTCCCATGCAGTTCACCTGCTTCATGAGTCCCAAAAGAAAAATGCCTCATTTGTAGGCAGGAATGAAGCTCTCAGGATGGATGGCAAATGCCTGGGCTCTTGTTGAGATGCTGGTTTTATGTTAGATAGCTTTTCTTTGCAATAAGTCAGTGTGACAGACTATTCCATGTAGGACCAGGATAAACCATAGCTCAGGCTACTCGATTAGTTTTGACTGAGATCTAGTAGATAACTTGCTTGAAAAGAGCATACTATATGTATGCTGCCTTTATGTGGATGGAAGCAGGACCAGCTATTTTCAGAGCAACTTGATTTCACCCTCATACAGTCTTCTCCCACCCTGATGTCTCAGACATGTTAACGTGACCCAGAAAAAGGTACCTCCAGTCTACACCTTCTAAAGCTGCTCAAGTAGCAGAGTGCATCTTAACTCTTGGTAACAATTTCACTATTTCCATCACATCTCTTTTTTTTTTCTGATGCCCCTGAATATTTTTTTCTGCTCACTGAATAAGTTCAATATCTTAATCAGCTTTAAAATTAAGAGGAAGAAGAAAAAAAGGTTTGGTATAAAGCTTAGTGGGGCTTACAACACCTTCCTGTTGCCAGAATTATCATCTACAGAACTCTGCAGAAGACTTAGAGCTCTTCACACTCACTTACTCATTATTGTTCTCATGATGCTTTAAAAATAGAAAGTATCTTTCAATCTCTTTATCAAGACTCCAAAGTTTTTAATGCAGGTCATTTGAAGTCTGGATTGATTTGAAGCTGTAAGTTCTGTGAACCTCAGTTTTTAAGTGTACTCCATGCAGAACACCTGAAATTAAATTTTAAGTAGTATTTACGAAGAGGGAGTAAATTCAAGACTCAGCACTGACATAATTAAGGCAGATGAATAGGTTTTTTTATAGGTCCCTTTGAAATCTGTAAATGAACTTGTCCGCTCTTCAGAGTCTTGCCTTGGTTAAATATATGGCTCTTATTAAAGACAAATTCTAATACATATACTTTTATTACCCATATGTCCACATGAAGAGATTGATAGATGAAACCATATACTGTATCCATAAAATCCTACTTGAATAAGGTTGAATGATTAAATGGAACATTTTTATTGAATCCTCAAATATGAAGCTTTTGTGAAGATCACCTAAGTAAGAACTTATTAAAGGTATTAATACAATGGTTATATTATTACTATAAGCTGAGAGAACTCCAGAATTTATCCAATTTGTTCTTTATCCAGGCAAATGGGCAAAGTTGCTAACATGAAAGTTATGGCAGGAGAAAGGGTTGTAATCAGATTACGTCACTGAAACAAATTTTTACTTAACAGAAAACGTATGACACAAATTTTTGCATTTTAGCTTTCTTTTTATCCTCTGCGGATCAATGCTATAACACTCAGAACGTGTCCTGCACAGCACCAGTTTTGCTCTTTACTCTTTTTCACCCTTGACTCATTCCCTGCTCAAAGTGCAGTATTTTTATAACTATCTATCTATCTATCTATCTATCTATCTATCTATCTATCTATCTATCTATCTATCTATCTATCTATCTATCTATCTATCTATCTATAATGGTATTACAGTTACTGGTTCACCACTGCTTGGTGATGACATGTCCTTTTTTTCAGAAGACATGTAGAAGGTAAGGTGACGCAGATGCAGGAGCTGATGTATTGTCAGTGCTTGGGTGATTTTCCACCTAGAAAGCCCTGTTCTTCCATCACCGCCTCCACGCACCTCCTTCTGCTACACTGTGTGGGTTTAGGTCCCCTCCAGCTGAGATCCTGAGCTTGGACCTTCCTACTGAGACCAGTCTTCTGCGCTCACTGTCGCTCCTAGACGAACACAAACTCAGTACTGTTCCAGTCAAGTAAACTTTCCAGTAGTGTGATATCTGTGTGGGCATGTCCTTAACTTTACCCCACAAACTGGATACAATATGAACTTTTAAAAATCCTCTTCAATAGGTCTAAGCAAGGTTGAACAGACATACAAGCAACATACTTGTCCTCGAGGTCTTGGCCTTGTTGCCATAGAAAGCCAAACGCTCACAGCAGGAACACACAATTCCTCTAAAGGTCAGAAGCCTTAAAGAGTTCCTTGGGCTACTTGGGAAAAATATGTACAAAATCAATCAGCTTTCTTAAGTTTATTTTTGTTAGCTTCCATTAATTACAGGCAGCACGGAACTCATCTGGGAGTGAGGCTAATGCAGGCTTGCAAGGTATTTCCAGCAATTAGATTTGTATGAACTGAGAGGGTTCAGTATATCTACTACTTCTCAGGCATCGACTGCACAAAATAGATTCATCCCTCAAGAAAAAAGAAAAAAAAAAGGCCTGATGTCAAATATGCTGCAAGCTTAACATTTCTTTTATTATTTTTGCCTTCTTGCTCCTTTTCTGAAGAACATTCTAGATTGATTAAAACTAAAGGTTAAGAGCAAATTTTCTCCTACGTGTCTAAAAAAATCAAAAGCAAATATAATGGATAAATTGGATTTCTGGTAACTTTGCATCCTGTGAGTTCTTAGCTTTTGCCCAGCCTCTTATAGCTGGTCCAAATGATTTCAGAGGAGCCTTGGGTGACTAATGGCCATCCCTGCAGCCAATCTGCAGCACCTCTGGCATTGGCAGCGCAACGCAGAGCCCTGAAACCCTGAAGCACCACAGTGGTGCCTGCTCTTGCTGCAGCATGTCTGACCTGTGTTTGCTGTCCTGACAAGCTTATGTGTAGGCTTTGGTGGTACCATCTTCCTCCCAGAGCACTTGTTGGCTCCAAGGGGAATTCTTCATGCCCTGTGGAAGAAACTGTGCAGCTTTGCCTTGCTGCAGCACAGGGGGAGTAAAGAGTGATGGACAATACTTTCTGGTTAATGAGTGGCATGTCCTGATTAGCACTGGTTGTGGAATGAGAAACGAAAGGACTTTTTCCCTGCTCTTAACTGTTAGAGTGTTCTTCTCTTTCCCTCCATGGCTTTCTCCCTGCTACACCTTTCCCTCGCTCCCATACCCCTGTGCCTTGCCTGTGCTTTTCTGACCTGTGGGTTTGTGGCTGCTCTACTGATTTCAGACTCGATGGCTGTTTTGCCCTGGGTAGCTAGTCTGGCATCTGCTGCCAGCCTTTTATTTCACCTTCCCTGTTTGATCAGCCTGACTGGGTGTCTGCGGACCTGCATCACTGATGTCTTACAACCAGAATCCTGTGTTTCAGGCAAGAGTTGTGTTATTGTCGAAATCCACCTTCTTGAGGCTACAGATCAGCTGTGGTGTGGTACGACAGCTTCAGTGATATGTCTTTATCCCTTCCCAGCTGGCCTCCATGCTGTCATCCTTGGAGGAAGCCAGCCCAAGGCTTACCCTGCAAATATTGGTTATGGTGAACAGATGGGAACTGTATTGCACTTGCTCTCCAACAAATATGTCAAAGGCAGATGTTTTCGTCTATAAATCCACCTTTGATAAAATAAACACAAAGTATTCCATAGAGATGAGGCCTGAATGTAGCACATCTTGATGGGGGAGACCATTATTGCATGTCCTTTAGGTGCAGTAAAAACATGCATTTCCACATGCAGTAAAAACGTGCTGCTGTTTCTTTTTCAGTGCCTTGCTTAATACAGGTACCTGCAGACTGAATTGGGAAGGTCAAGAGTACAAAACTGAATGTGGTAGCATGGTTGTGTTGGGAAAAATATAACTCAGTTATCTGAATAGCCAAAGATGCTCCTGAAAAATCTCAGAGAAAATGAATACACTTTATCCATTAAAAATTCCCCCAAAAGACAAGCATTTTTGAAATATGTACATACAGTGTGAAAAAGTGTCTGTTTGGTTCCATTATGATTCCTTTATCTACTTGTAGGGCCTAGCCTAACCTGAGAAAGGAAGCATGAAGAAGGAGCAATCTGAAAAGCAATGATTCATTCAGTGCTGATCTTGTCCCTCGTTCTGATGCCTTTTACCTGGCTGCAGCATAGATGCTGCACTACCTGTGCTAATGCAATTTTCAGGACATGACGGAGGAAGCGGCATTTTTTTCTTCACAAATATATATTCATGGCCTAAAATTCAAGGTGGAAATATCTTGTCTTGAACTACAAGGCCAAACACCTGAAATGTCAATGACTTTGGAATATTTTACTGCAGTTATTTTTTCCCAGTGTTGATTGCCAATAGACACTTCTGGTCATCTAGAGGTGGGTGAATAACTCACTGTCATGTTTTCATGTTACAATTTTTGCTGCTCACTCAGCGAACTGTTTGCAAGTGAATGAATTATCAAACCAAACAGAAAAGTTTGCCCAAACTTGCAAGTTAAAATAATTGCAGTTTTGCGGGAGAGGAAGGGAAAAGGAGGGACTTGTGTAGCTCCAGCAGTTTATAGTGACTTGGACTTCTAATATTCAGGGAGAGTCAGGGAAAAGACTCCATCTCCCATTCCTCAAGACTGAATACTGAACTAGAACATTATGGATGGTACATTAATATATCAGGCCAGAGCTGTGAGGGAGGTCAGACTTACAGTTATGTTGCTGCCCATTATCTTAGCCATTACGTACCTCCAGTGAGATCACACCTTTCCCTACCAGTCAAGCAGTATTTGCAGCCGTGTCCTGCAAGGATACGAACCAGATTACATTGCTCTAAAATATCATAATACCTTCTTATGCTGCGATGAGAAGAAATGCTAGTGACTGAGTCATGGTTTGCAAAACACAGGGTAATACCGTTTGTCAGTATTTTAGAGATGTTAAACCTCATACCTGTTATAAATCCCATAGCTACACTGCAGTTTTCGGTGGTGATGTGCCAGATCTCCTGGAGCACCTACCAATGAACCATACATGTTTGACTTCACTGGATCTGACAGAAAAGGGAAAAGTCATGAATATTTATGGTCTGTAGCTATGTTTCAAGGTGAGATTCTGCTGTTCCTGATGTGACCTTAGGACTAACAACAGGACCAGCCCAGCGACTCAAAAAAGGGTACCAAACAGCCAGGTGAGGCAACAAGGGGCTTTCCTGATGCTCTCAGTCTGGGTCCTGACTGGGAGAAGGGCTCCATTTTCTGCATTGCTGTGGCCACCTGTGTCAAGTTTTGACAGACAGCTGGTAACTCCCTTATGTTTCTTCTCAGTCCTTATTATTTCCCCTTTATGGCTGAGGAGAATTCTCTTCTTGCAGGATGAATAATTCTCCTCTGGATCCTTAAAGCATATTCGCCCTTCCTCTGCCTGTTCTTTGAGCTCCCCTCTTCTTAAAAGACCCTAAAAAGATGCTGGTCTATCCAGCACTGCAAGCACACCACAGCTGTTGCACATGGCTGAAACCCTTGCAGGCATGTCTGAAAATACTTCTACTGATTCATTTCAAGTACCAGTGCTATGTCTGGGACTTATTCTGTGCAGAGCTGCCATGAGCCTCCTACAAAATAAAAAAAAAGAAAAAAGAAAAAAGAAAAAAGCCTCCTCTGGACCAACAATTCTGGTTTTGAGCTCAGTGCTGTGCCCTTGACAATGTTCTGTGCTGGTATTTTGTTGTAGGGCTCAGTCAATCTCTGCTGCTCTTCTCAAATTTTGCACGCACTGCTGTATAAGTGAACTGGCTGTGCTGAGCACGACTGGCCTCAGCTTCTCCTCTTTGTCCTCAGCTTATCTCCTGCCTCTGCTCTCAGCAAAGGTTTCCCAGATCTGCCCTCCACCTCCAGTCTTGGGCTGTGCTGCTGCAGATGTCCTGCACGGAGGACCTTTCCTTGGTCTGATGGATTCTGTGTTCCCTTCCTCTACTGAGTCAGAAGAGAATAATCTTGTTTGCTTTTCTACTCTGGAGGGTTGTGTCCAGGTGGGGATTCCTTCCACAGCAGATCCATCTCTGTTTCTTGTCTACATTCTTGTAAAAAGGTCACAAACTTAACAGACTTCTTAACCTGTGCATGAGGCAAACATGGAAATACCAAAGTGCTGTGATACATCTGAAGCAGGGAGTCAGGTGAAATGTAGTCAAAACACAAAAAGAGGTTAGCTCCCCCTCCTCCGAATACACAGAAGCATTCTAGGGAAAGATGACCTTTAGGTACTTCCAAACTTGCTGTTGTAGCAGAAGGATACCGAGAGCTGAAGGTCAACCTGCAGATTTAATGTCTTAACTAGAGGTGGTACTGAAATGTATAAATGCCCAAGCCAGATTTTAACCAGGCATTGGAAATAGTTAAAGATATTGCAACATGCAGTTCAATGTCATCTGATCTGTTTTGCTTTTTAGATGAAGTCCATATCCTAGGTCAGTGCAGCCAGACACTTGCAATTCCTTTTCACGAATATACAATGACAGCTCTTCAGTATGGACACTCAATCTTTGCTGTAGCAGAATGACACAACAGAAAAGAAAAGAGGTCTTATCATGCAATGTTTTTTATGGAATAATAAAAAATGGGACTGGAAACAAAGATGACCTTATGAGGTCACCTAGTCAATGTGCTAGCTGCAGTGATAGCTAAACCATTCCTGACAGATGTTTGTCTAACTCTTATTTTTCTCATCCCAGCATGTCTTTATTCTCTGGCTGAACTTATTCTATTATGAATCAGGCACTATCAAGTCTCCAGAAAAGATTAAAAGTTCTCTTTGAATAAAAGACTGTACATTGTAAGACAAATTACATACAGCAGACAAGGGAGAATTTTGGAAGAGAAGGTATCTGTCCTAGAAGCTGCGGTCATGACTAAAAGGTCTTCTTTAAAATTAATTTAGGATTTAATAGGTAAAATAAGCATTACAGTGTACACTGGGATTTTTAAAAAATACTTAATAAAATAAAAGCAAAATTAAGAAAAATAATCAATCGTACCCAAAATGGTGTTAATATCTATCACGTCCTATACAAATCTCACAGGATTAAATAGTTAATGCTTATTAAATGAAAACCTTGGATGAAAGACACCGTACAAATGTGTGCTATTAGTACTAGAAAGAATCATATATAGCGGTTTTCCAAACCGTACTGTTATAACCGGTTTAACGAGAAGGCTTTTTTTCTTTACATGTGTTCAGTCAGCTTTTGCCTTCTTTACAGACTGTCTCTCTCACAAATCCAGAATCCCTTTTCTTGGTGCTGACTGCAGCCTGGGAAGCATTTAGACCTCCAGCACACACTGCAAAGCAACACGAGAGCTATGCAGGTTTGCTGGAATGATGTATTTTTGGCACAACGTTCCTCGCCTGTGATGCATTAAGGGTTAGTCAAAGAGTGCATTGTACTGAGAACCTTGCAGAAATTGAAGGCGTGCTGCAGAGGGCACTATTCACCAAGAAAATTAAAATAAGCATAGGATTGGGGTTAGGGGGTGAAAAATGCTTATAAAAACATGTAGGGTGCTTTGATCTATCTATTTTCTTACTTATTTTAATCAGGTATGAAGTGTGGATTCAATTCAATTTCCCACACCCCACACGCCCCAGGTTCATAGATCTGGGAATGTCTGCAATCGGAGTTTTCTCAGGGTAAAGTATACTCCATTATTGTTTTTTTCATGAAAAAAACCCAATATTTACCAAGATGATATTATCTGACACAATGTTAAGTCTGAGACAGGCAGTTTTTATACTTTGAATTTATTCTGGTCTGCAATAAATTGCTGGAAAATGAAGGAAAGTCAAGATATAATCTCACAGAGACTAACATTAAACTAGAGTTTTCTATCCCCCCGCTGCCCCCACCCCCACCCCTCCAACAAAAATAAAATGACTGAACAAGATACAGTGGTCAAGTTCACTGTTTCAACGTTCTCAGAGAAGATGAGCCTACCACTGTCTGCCTGCACACAAGGTATTTTGTATGTTAATTTAAATGGAACCGTGCCGGTGGTAATAATCAATGTATCGTAAACTCCCTGATGGATGCTGCACAATAAACAGGTCCAAAATTTTCATGGGAATTAGAAGGGCCGTGGGAAGACACCAGGTAAGAGAATGAAACCCTGTTGTAAGATGTGGAACTCTCAATATCATTATATCACAGTATTCTAGTCAGAGCCTGGCTGCATATTTTATCACAGTAGGTAGCTTTAAAAATTATTTATGAGACTTGCAGAACACTTAGTGTACCAAAGAAAGGACAAATCACTTCTGTTCAGTACATACTTACACTAAATTCTCACTGGTCTGTAGCAAGTTTAAGATAAAGCTTCTCCCCTTTTCTTTCTGAGGAAAGCAATACAAATGCGATCGCAACAAGTGTGAGATGTTTAGTGGTTCAGCATCCATGCCCTTGCACAGTGTTGGGAAGGAGTTTCGACACTCAGCTCTGCAGCTATGCTGCAGCAATGCAAGCTACCCCGTTTTGTCAGAAAGACAAGAAAGACAGAAAGACAGAGAGACGGAGAGACTGTACGCAGCAGCCTTTTGGTGAGCTATTAGTTGACCTAATTGAAAATGTGGAGACAATGCAGTCAGGTCAATTTTACAAGTGTTATTTTGAAAGGAACTTTTATCTCCAAATCAGGTTACCTTGCTCAGATCTTTATCTATTGCTAATAAACTCTGAGAATTAGATTTGATCTTAGGCCGGAGGCTGAAGCAGGCTTTCTGTCTTGGGATGCTTCCATTCTATTAACCAGGAAAATCTAAATGTTGATCCGGTCACAAGACATAACCTCCACAACCGATTGCCATGCCTGCTGCAAGACGTGTAAAGCATCCAAACCCAAGCACACGTGAAGACGTCCTGGCCTCAGTCACTGTGGCAGTGTGATGGGCTTAACATCCCACATGTAGGGGTCCTTTGCTTTGGCTGGGGATGGAGGACCGATTTCTCCAAGCGACGCAGCTATGTAACTCACATAATTTGTTGTATTCTGTTAACAGGAGTAATTAAGCAGCTGAGGAAAAGAAGCCAGCACAAAATCGTATCAGTGGGCTACTGGAGCACAACATAAGTTCCCCATGCCTCGCAATAATTTACTACTTCTTCTTCATCCCTACTCCATCAAAAATAGGAATCTACTACACACATCGGCCAATTTCTTCCTTGCTTTGTGTTATATGAAGACAACAAAGTGTTATATGCTTCTCTTAGTATGAAGATTTCTGGTGATTTTAGTGGCATTAGAAAAAAAAAAAAGGTTAAAGTGTCTGAGAAATGTGTTGGTCTTTATAAGGGACATGAGGTGATTTGCCTCAGATGAGAAAAGGGTTTGCTTTTATTTGCTTTTTATTTATTTATTTGCTAAAGCAATAAAATCTTTTGATGTACTGACTTGTTAGAGTCAAACATGTCTACATTTAAGAATGTTTTCAGCACATATTTTTAAGATCATTTTGACACTAACAATGGCATAAATATGGAAATGATACAACAGTAAGCTAGCTGATTTTTAAGCAGTAGAACAAAGACCCTAAAAGCATAAGAGTGATAAATAAGTCTGTGCACATATGAAAAATAATTTTTTCTATAGACACTTTAGAGGAATGGCTGCTTGGCAGCTTCCTCCAGGATGAAACCTTTCATGTAGTTTATTTGTCTTGCTCTACCAGAATGAAGGACGCTGTGAGAACGACAGACAGGAAAATGTTTGAAAGATTTCCCTTGGTAACAACTCAACTTTCATTTCAGTAATAGTGCTAATGTCTCCTTTTTCTTTCTGCTTGAAACCCTGGTTTGCTGTAACAATAGGCTCTGACTTTCTTGGTACCGTGAGTGCTCAGAAACTGGGAACGGAAGGTTTCATCCTGTATAACTGCAGCCCAAGCTGACAGTCAACAACATCTACAGTGCCTCCTGTGGTATATGCAGCTGAAATAGTTTGGTCAGGGATTTATAACTGGAATTATGAATATATTATTTCTTCATGAGGAAATGAACACATTTAAATGGCAGAACTCAACTGTTTTCACAGTATAGGTAAAGGAACTGAAAGATGCCTTCAGTAGTCACCTAGCTGTTGCTGCTAAAGCAGGGTGTAAGAGTTTGGACCACAGCTCTTGACAAGGAAGACAGCAGGTCTGCCAGTGCCTGGCCAATGGCCGATAAATGTCACCTGCATTCAGCCACAAGCTGATTTAGCTGGGAAAACCTTTGCAGAGACTGAACAGTATTATTTGTTGAACATCATTTGGCTTTGTATCACCGTTGTTTGGTTTTTGCAATCTTTGTAAATAAGGAGTTGTAATTATCTCAGGTTTTAGAAACTTTCATTGAAGCAGCAAGATCAGGGGTACAATCAGAGGCGGTCATAGCAGGACAAAGTCCTCTCCTTTTGCAAAGTGAGAGGACACACATGCATAGCTCTAGCTTAACGGCACAAAAACCAGAGGTCCCAGACTTTGTGAAGGCAGACATCCAGGCCATTTTACTGTCTCATTCCAGAAAAGTGGTTGGATGTACTCTCAGCATTTAGTGTAGGCTACTAATTGCCTGGAGGAGAAACTCTGTGGATAAATTTTGTATACAATGGCAGTAGACCAAGTTTGACAGCGATATCTTTGTAAAGGTCTTTTCCAACCTACAGGATTCTATGTTTCTGTGATTCCATGATCTAAATTACATAGTGCATGCTCAGCCTTTTACCAGCATCGCTCCTTTCACTTTTGAAAAGTGCATTTGCTAATAGCTGTCTTAACACTGGCACAGTGCACTGGTTGCTGTTTGTGAGACAGATCTCCTCTAACTATGATGAAAAACAGTAAACTCATGGGTGCTGCAGAGTGTGTTCTTTTTGTTGCCTTGTGTGCTTTCCATGTACTGTGTGCTGCTACAAGCTTCAAGCAGGGTCCTCGCTGAGAACGAACCATTTCCTTATGTAAGGTGGAAGCCCAAGACTGATGAAAAGTATATTTTCCAGGAAAGACAAAGAACAAAACTAGGTGGTTTAATGAATTGCACATGGCATGACAGAATCTTTAAAAAGGTGCAGAAGGAAATGTTATCAGTTAATACAGCTCGGCAGGGAGCCCAGGATAAGATTAGATTCTCCAAAAGCACAATACTAACCTTTAAACCAGATACTGAGATTGTTTCATATTATTTTGTTAACGTAAACCTGGGTACAGTTACAGGCTCAAGAGAGACGAGACAAAATCGAGTCATAAATAATTTCTTATAACCATTTCTTTTAGATCCCTTACGTCTTCTACTGCAGTCAGGTTTGCTATAGCAAAATAGCAAAACATAATCTTTTGTTGCCTAAGAGCAATTCCTGAATTGATTCCCCCCCCTGGAGTTAAGAGAATTAATTTTGTTAATTTCAGGGAGTAATGAAGCGTGATCTTATAGAGGAGTCAGTGTGACTGCTGGTGAATTGTATCAAGAGATGTTTTTACTGTATTCTTTAGCATCTTGAATCCATAAATAGATTTTTGTTATGGAATCTCTTGAATCATGTGTACACCTTCAGCATATCCACTTCCATCGTTTAAAAAAAAAATAATCCTAGCAGATGTATTTAATTTTAGCTTTGTCTCATCCATACTGCTCTTTGAGTGGTGAATTATGCTGCTTTAACTATTCAGCGTTTCAAATTGGTTGGATAGGCAAACCCAGCTCTTGGCACACTGCCATAGTTCCTTGCCACCCAAACCTGGACCAGAGATATGCAGGCTGCAGACTCTGAGTTAGAGTAGCAACTTGTAAGAGCTTTGAAGTGGTTCCAATTATTACATTTCCAGTCTCGCCACAGGTTGCTCCCTCACCTTATATCCCTGTTCCTCAGCATATTTTAACTGCACTTAAGGCTAAAAATAATATAGAAAAAGATGCCATGTAACACTAATGTTTTTTTCTAAATAATCGGTGATAATGTGATAAGAGCTTATGAAAGAGAAATATTATTGGATTATGTGACCATATTGATATATTAACCACATAACCCATTAGGTAAGTGCTTTACTTCACATGTATAAATACTGCCAGAAGATATAGCATAAGATGTTATCACTGAAGTGGCAACAGCAAAAATTGCCTCAATAGCCTTGCCTCCTGAGAAAACAATTTTAACTGGAAATTAGTTAATCCTTTACCTATATACTAAAAAGCACGTTGGCGTACTTCTGAGACTTCCATATTTTTGACATAAAAAAAAAATAATTGAAGAACACCACTGGAAACCTGGAATTTGAATTTCTGCTCAGGGTACCAGTGGAATTTTTCGTGCATGTTGTAGAAGGAACCTTCCTAGTCCTGTTGCCACTGTGTCTGCAAACAAACCTGCCTGGTTCCATGTGTGTCGATGAAGTGTGTTACATCTAGAGGAGACTGCTCTCTGTCTCTAGGATGGTGATGGTAGGTCTGGAATTCCGCTGCGATGTTGTCAGGAGAAGGGACAGTGTAAAATGAGAGGAATATGCCTCATCAGGACTGTGCAAAAACATAGCAGCAGAAGTCTGCACAGCTTGTTTTGTGAGAGATGGGGCTGTATGCTACTGTGGTAGACATGTTATCTCCATCAGCTGTACCGATGTACCAACACTGAAGGTTTTATGTTGAAGAAATGTTGATGGTACTTGTTTATGCCCTTAAAAATCATGACACCCCAAATCTGTGCTGCTTGTACAACTATACAGGCATAGCTACAGAGATTCTCACCTACAGGAAGATTAAAGATGATTTTAAGCCATCGTATTTATCAACATCATACCTCTTCTTCTCGTTATATATCAGAACATCCAAAGGTGTCTCATAAACTACAGGTAAAATGATGTGTACTCCTGCCATCCTCATGTAAATTACATGAAGGGACTGACAAGTAAGCAACAGTGCTGTTCTCACAGGTTGGCATCGTTGGTTAAATTTCTCCCAAAAGACTTGCAAGGACCCCTTCACCACTGCTTCAGGCTCCCCACCTCCTTCACGTGGTTGGGCTACCACATTTCTAAAACTCGTGACGATATGGGCTTGAATTTAGGACTTCACCTTCAGGTAGGTACTTGGTGGGGCTTTTTGTTTTCTTGGTTGGGATTTTTTCAAAGAAGAGTGAAAGATTTCATACTTGTGTTTCTAACTCTGAAGAAGGCTGTAGACTAGCAAATAAGATATGCTTGCACAGGGGCATAAACCTAACGAACAATCTAGAGCTAGATACATATGTCTCAACCTTTGGCAGCTGAGGCAAAGAAACAGACCAAAAAAGAGAAATGGCTGAAGATTTCTTCATCGAGCTGTGTGGTAAAATGCTACTTATTTTTAGAAACAGAAAAAATAGGTGCAATGTGTTGCTCTTCTCACTTATTAATCTTTTTCCAGCTAAGCCTAAAATGGCCAGGGTGGTTTCAAACAAGACTGTTTGAAAAATTTGAGTGACAAAATCAGGGACTTGCAATGGGAACAGGTGTGAGCTCCTCGCTGCAGTGCTTCATGATCATCATCAGCTCTTCTACTAATGAGATATGGAATATCCCTGCACAGGATTTTGAAACAGCAGTTCCTTTAACTTTTTTCCATCCATGGACTTGAACTAAGTTTTATTTCTACAGAATGGGGGTAAGTGAATCCTCAAAAAAGCTAAAAACCATAGAAATAGGACCCTAACTCCTCTAAGTTTTTTCTGAGTTTGGCAAACGTGCCCACATTATTCAAAGTATCTGTAGAAAACCAATTTCCTAGCTCTTTTTTTTTTTTTTTTTTTTGATCTCCGGGTCCGTCTCAAGTGCCTGTAACATATATATAATTTTGTTTGTAGACAGCATGGGCTATTAAAGAAAAACATTAACTTATTTCAGACAATGGAAATGAACAAGTCTTAATTTACTCAGAAATAGCCATAGGAAGTTAGAAACTGGTCAAGCTTGTAGTTATGACCTTCCTTATTTTGACATCCAGGTACTATTTCCTTCTGTGGGTTTTGAAGTCCTGTTTTAGTACATTGCACTATGACAACCTGTGCATTGTAGCTTTAAATTACCTTGTAGGCTGAAGACTACTGAATGAAAATAGAAAATCAACGAAAGAAATGTTTTGGGCTTTTTTTTTTTTTTTTTTTTTTGCCAGGTGCTTGCAAACTAATGTGTTTCCCTGCAGGCTAGAAATAAAAAGCATCTTATTAAATCACATCATAAATGACCCATGTAGCACAGTTTATTTTACATTACCTAGGTAAGGAGGCACTGAGCCAAATAAATCAAAGTGAACAAGGCAATAATTGTTCCTCCTTTTATATCACCTAAAATATTGGAGTAATAAAGGAAACGTGATTAAAGTGAGAATACTTCATTAGTAATGGGCTTTTCTTTCATTGTTTTTTGGAGAAATCGTATTCGCTGTGGATATGGAAGCCCTTTCCCCTGTATTTTCAAGCTGACATTTCATATATTTGAAAAGGATAATACTGTACTTGTAAAATAAGATCAAGCATAAAATGTAGGTGGCTTTTTTTAGAGTACAGATTTTATGAGCGGGATTTATTTTGAAATTTTTTCACGACTCCTGCTATGAGAAAGCATATGTTCAGGAAGAGGTCATCTCTTTAGTGCTTGTATTAAAAATTCTATGATTTTCTGGAGACTAAAGACCACCATAGATTCTTTCTTTCATGTGCCAGTTAGTTTTATTGAAATAAATGGAATTACTTAATGGAGGTTATGTGGTGAATCTGTTTCTTAACTGAACTGTGTACTATACCCATTACTCTTCAGTAGGATTAAGATTTCACAGAGTAGCAAATTAGATTTAATCATTACAGCTTAAGTAAATGAAATAGCAATATGGCCCAGAGTAGAAAAATGGCCTTAATTATGATTAAAAATATAAAACAAAGAGAAATATATCTTCATGATCAAGATTAATCATGCACTTGCCAGGTCTGAAACATGATTAAGTTTTTAAAGGTGCATCCTAAAAAACCAGTAGTTTAAGCCACTGTTCCAACCTGCTTGCACAGGAGCATCCTTAAGGGCTTACACCAAGGGTCCCCTCATTGCAGTGCCCTGTCTCTGAGGTCAGCCATCAGCAAACACACAAACTAGAAATAGGAAATTATAGAATTATATAGAGGTATTAAATACAGAATTATATACAGGTCCTTTCCCAAGATACCTCCCCAACACTTTCTGTGTTGTGGTCAAGAGTTCACATTGTATTTGGGCCATCATGTTTATTTCATACTGATGGACCTGTTCCCTTTGAACCTGTCTAATCTTTTTCTAACTCTTCCACACATTTTATTCCTTTGCAGCAACATGTTCTGCAGTAGAATTATGCAATCAGCAAAAAAAAAATGTCTTTCTGTTTGTTTAGCATACTCTTAATCCAGTATAGGAATAAGAAATACTGTTTGCTTCCTGCTGCAGGGGTGGTGGCCAGCAGTACTGAGTGTTTTGGTCAAATATTGAACTCAGTTTTTGGGCTTTCAAGTCATCCAGACGTTGGAGAGCAGCAGAAGGCTGTACCGCATAAACACTGGACAGCTTGTTGGTCTTTCTAACTACAGCACCATGAAATCCACGCCGTGGCTGGGAACTGAAAAGACCATGAGCACACCTTCAAATAATACTTTTCCCCCCTGAATCAACTATATTTACCATGAGGCATAAATTGCTGCCTACATTCTCCTCGTGTGTCACCTATAAATGATATTTGCAGCTCTCCAAATGTGCTGTTTTTCTGTTAAAAGCTATTTGCCTTGCTGCTAACTGGGATCTCACAGAGCTCTGCATTTTCTTCTGCTTCTTATCTTTACTTTAGCCACTAGCCTTGACTCAAGTCATCAGTTCTGCCTCAACTCACAACGCTTCCCATCAACTACGTTTTTCCCCATGCACGGGAACCGTTATCCATGGTCCCATGCATGATGCTGTTCTGCAAACATAATTTTAGTGCATTTATATGGATTTTGAAGAAACAGTGCAAGTTAAATCTGATCTTAATTTTTCTAATAAATGTATTTCAGATTCCATTTGGCCAATTATTCAGGATCCAGGAAAGAGAAGTGTAACCCATACAAAACATTTTTTCCTGACGTGTAATTGAATACCTTGATCCCTTGTGCTGCCACCTGCCTCTGCAATTGTGTTGGGCAAAATACTATAGGATGGGTTCTGTATGAAGGATGCTAAACACGGCAAATGTGACAGGCTTGCCATGGGGCTTGCTTGCCTTACTCTATGTTAGAGTCTAGTGCTCATTAGTGGCTGTTTTTTGCTTTCACTGTTTTCTGCACTGGTTATTATCTTACTGTGTTGTGCCTGGGAGCATTCTGATAACAGCAGTGGCGATGTGCCTGGGCTGGCAGATGGCCAGGGCATTGCTGGTGCTTCTGTGCTGCTGTACTGGACAGGCTGGAAATCCAGTGTGAACTCACATCAAAGGAACACTGACCTGTGGATGAGCCCATGTGGGAGCAGGACACCCCAAAGCAACTGTGGCCATGGATAATTCCATGCCAAAGCAGGTATATCTTGAAACGTCTGTGGCCATGGTTATGTCTGTGGCACAGCAGGTATACCTGTGAAGGGATTGTGGCTCAAGAACAAGACAACACTGGAGAAGATACACCTTGAAGCATCATGTGGGTAAGTCCATGCTACAGCAGGTACAGCCTGAAGCATCAGTGGCTGTGCACGAGGTCATGCTGGAGCATCTCAAAGCATGCGGCCATGGATAAGCCCAACACAGAGCAGGTACAGCTCCTGTGAAGGGACCATGGCTTTGGACAGGGCCACGCTGAAGCAGGTCTGTCTCTGAAGGCGTTGTGGCCCATGGAAAGCCACGCTGGAACAGGTGCACCTCATAGTGACTATTATGGCTGTGGATAAGTCTATGCCGCAGCAGGTATATCCCAGACAAGACTGTGGCTCATTGGTAAAGCCTCACTTGGAGCAGGTACAGCCTAAAGGACTGCAGTCTGTGGATACGTCCAAGCCGGAGCAGGGGCAAGGAATCGTTTTTTTCAATGTTAAACCTGATGGTCTGGCCCAAAGGGACCAGATATGGAGATTGTAAAGGATATGCCTTTAAATTGTTGTAACCCATGATCTGAGTTGCATGTTATAGGAATGACTATACCAGGAACCACCAGAACCAAAGAAGGATAAGCCGTGCAAGAAGCAGTGCAAGTGCAGCGGTGACCCAACCTGAGATGGCTTTGGTGCCAAATAACTCCATGCAACACACTACTTCTGTCCTGAGTGACCACTATAATAGATGGAGCCCAAAGTCATGGACTTAATAAACTCAGTGGATATTTTGTGGACATTTGTAGACATTTATGGACATTTTACAGACATTTTATAGGGGTGGACCATAGACTAAGGAAATTATGTCTGTGTATTATATCAAAGGATGGGAAGGGTGGTGGTGGTTAATGAGGTTATATTGAATAATGTCCTGGTTTCAGCTGGGATGGAGTTAATTATCTTCCTGGGAGCTTGTGGGGAGCTGTGTTTTGGCCTTGGTGTGAGACTTTTCCTCAGCAAAAAGGCTGGGGGGGCACAAGGGACTGGGAAGGGGCACAGCCAGGACAGCTGACCCCAACTAGCCAGAGCGGTGTTCCATACCGTGGGACGTCATGCCCCCCATATGTACCTGGGGGCGGCCGGGGCGGGCAGGGCGCTGCTCGGGGACCGGCCGGGCATCGTCGCGGGGGGTGGTGAGCAACTGCCTTGTGCACCGCGCGCTCCTTTCCTCCTTTCCCGCGGGATGTTATTCTTTCCCTTCCCCTTTTCTCTCTGTTATCATCATCATTGTTATTATTGTTCTTTCACGTTTATTCTATTTCATCTATTAAATTGTTCTTATCTCAACCCTCGAGTTTCACATTCCTTTCCAACTCTCCTTCCCATCCCTCAGCGTGAGGAGGGAGTTAGCAAGCGGCTCCGTGGTACTCAATTACCAGCCAGGGTTAAACCACCACAAATAGTGCGGTACCTGACCATGATGTAAATGGTATGGAATAAAGGTGGAGAATGTGCTGGTTTTGGCTGGGGTAGAGTTAATTTTCTTCACAGCAGCTGATACAGGGCTATGCTTTGGGTTTGTGCTGAAAACCGTGTTGATAGCAGAGGGGTGTGTTAGTTACAGCTGAGCAGCGCTCACACCAAGCCGAGGCATCTTCTGCCCCTCACCCACCCCACCAGCGAGCAGATGGGGGGCACAAGGACAGCTGACCCAGGGGACATCCCACACCGCATGGCCTCATGCTCAGCAGATACACCTGGGGGAAGGAGAAGGACGGGGTGGACATCCGGAGTGATGGCGTTTGCCTTCCCGAGCCACCGCCAGGCGTGCCGGAGCCCTGCTGCCCTGGGGATGGCTGAGCCTGCCTGCCCTGGGGAGCGGGGAAGGAAGGAATCCCTTGTGCTGCTCCGCTGCTGTGCCCGCCTCGTGCTTTACCTTTCCAACTGATCTCAGCCCACGAGCTTTCTCACTTCTACCTTCTGATTCTCTCCCCCATCCCGACATGGGGGCAGTGAGCGAGCGGCTGCCTGGGGCTGAGCTGCCGGCTGGGGTTAAAGCACAACACATGTACATGAACTAATTGTGTGAACAAGTGACCCTCAACACTGTGGGCCACCACTTTACTATGATGCCACACTCTGCTTCGGAAGAGGTTTCTGCTTGCGTGTCCGTAGATACCGGGTATTTGCAGTAGAAAGGGTCAGGCTAACTCAGACTCTAAAACAGGTGGAAAAGTCTGAGAGAGCCTAGTAACGATCCAGTGCCAAGGCTGGTTATCCGACTGGCTGCATATCAGCCCAAACTGAACCTCATTTCCCCAAGGGATTTCTTCAGGAATGAACTGGATGCGCAGACCCGCTTGCCCTCTCTCAAGGAAGCAGTGATCAGCCTTGGCACAGAGGACTGTAATCCATATTTCCCATTACTGGCAGGTGTGAAACAAACTGACACTTCATGAAGTGTTTTGTAATCCTTTTGGGATGAAAAAAAATCATTCTGTAAGTAGCATAATCCTCACTAGGCCTTGTGGCACTCTCATGTGCCAGAAATTAATGGAAAGGAGGAACAGCCCATATTCTTTCTCCTCATTTGTAAAGGGTCTTCAATAATTTAGCCATCTAAAGCACCTCAAATTCACCTTTACTCAAAGCACATACCTTCTCAAAACACTGTTTTCTCATCCCAAATCACCCTCATAGATTATAAATGAATTTCTGGAGCCAGCTCACAGAATTGGCTAAGGAGTCAAATACTTGGGAGAAGAACAGAGGAAAGAGAGCTGGGCCAGCTCCCACCAGCTGTCCAGAGACGTGATCAACCCATTTGTGCATCTGTGCTAACTCCAACCTGCCAAACAGTCTGTGAAATATTTTGACAATTTTGATCTCCCATATAATACTATCTCCCAGGATTAGTTTTCTTGTTTTAAAGAGGAACAGAACCAGCTCATCAGTACCGAGAACATTAACGCTATGTCAGGGGTTTTATGGCCAAATGAGACCCAATGCACTACATTCTTGTGTTAGGTTACAATAGGCCATCAAGTCAAAAATTGACTGAATGACCAAGGGGTTGTGCCCATGCTTTAGCACCATCTGTTGAAGCAGGCATGATCCTCTGTTCCGTACTGTGTCCGCGTTCACCCCTGAATATGTCTCTCTCATTGAAATTAGCAATTGTTTTGGGTACAGGCCAACGGGAAGATAACAAAGGGTACTAAGAACAGTTTCAAAAGATCAGTTTTCAGCTAAATAGCTCTATGCAAAACAAGACATTCCTGGGTTGTCCTAACAACCTCTTGGTGTAGGCCAGTGAGGATGACAAGCAGCACTTGCCACGAGTCATTTCTGACAGGATTCAGGGCTGGATCGAGGAGCTTGATGCAGGAAGCCAAAATATAATCAAAAGGGTGTTTAGAACTTGCGTTCCTGGCAGACAAGTGATACTTGCGCGCTGCTGATGGCTTCAGCCCACAGGTGAACTGTGTACGGATTTTGTTTATTGCTACTGAAGATGGCAGAAAAGTAAATGCTGCCTTTGTGCGTTGTTTGTTGTCTTAAATTGGTGGCTTTCAAAGCTATCACTCTGGCTTGCTCTACATAATTTGGTGGGATGGGACAGGGGGTTATGAGCCTTACTTTGATAAAAATGATTTTCTGTTAAAGTCGATGGTAATTGAAAGGGTTAGGGTATATCCAAAAGCAACATTAAACAGATTGTGCTAAATATGATGTGTTATCTTAATCAAATATGTCGTTTGAAGGGTAATCAAATACGGTCACAGCTTTATTGTCACTACATGGTCATTTACCAGGAAGCCAGTAAACTACTCAATGCTTGTTAAAATCTGAGTGACCTTTTCAAGGCTGAGCAGAGCACTAAGTATATTAAATTAGTCACGTTTCCTTATCTGGCATGACAGATGTTTGATTTTGTTGACATTTGCAGGAATGCACAAACAATTACAACTTCAATTGTTTATTCATCAGAGAATGTGAACTTACCTGATGGTGCGTATATACTGGGACGTTTTGTACAATAAATCTTGCTGTTGTTGTTGGTCTTGTATAAGTTTATCAGCATTTAAAAAGACAAAAGCAACGATTGTTTCCTTCATGGAAAGGTCATTTCTTTCTGACAGGTGATGTTTTAGACACTAGCAGTATCTCACAGAGGCCTGAGACATTTAACAAATTATTTTCAGATATTACAGAGTAATCAAGCATTTGCACAAAACTACATGAAAAGGCATCTAATTTAGGTACTCTTGAGTTTTATGGGCCCCACCAAACGAAGGAGTATTCTGCTCTTTTGGATGCTCTTTAAATGGATGGGTAGTATCTGCTGGATGGTTTACTGGGAATTCTTTCCCTTTTCCTTGGCAGCAGTCCAGAACATCTAATTTTTTGGCAAACATTTGAGCATGTATTTCAATTTTCTTCCACTTATTACAGCAACAGCAAAAACACTGCCTGTTGAGAAAATGAGGTATGGGAATGATTGCGGTCCTTTGGACTTTTGTACAAGACCACTTGAACTGAGCAAAGAAATGAAGCAAGAATTAGACAATATTTATTCAGTTATTGCTATGCTACATAAGTAATCATTCTGTGCAAAGAGTGAAGTTTTAGGAAAGTTAGATTTCACGGCTAAGCACTACAGAATGGGGGGAAATGTAATGGGAAAGTTCTGCTGGTGGTTTTAATTTCTTCATTCTGTGTCTATTCATTCCTGAGTAACAAATACTATTTTTCAGTGTAACAGAGAGCAACTCAGAGCATTCAGACACTGCCATAAATTCTTGTTACTTGTTGTGGTGCAACTCCAAAAACCGACAAAGTACCAGGCAGCCACTCGCTCACTCCCACACACACCCACCCACCCACCCACCCATTTCCTTAAGGGATGGGCAAGGGAATCGGGAAAAAGGTAAAACTCATGGGTTGAGATAAGAACAACTTAATAATTGAAATAAAATAATAATGGTGAAGATGATGGTAATGATGATGGTGATGATGACGATGATAATAACAAACCAAGTACAACAGTAATGAAAAGGAGAGAGGATGGAAGAAGAATAAAATTGAAAGGGAAGGGAAAAAACCCAAGTGATGCACACTACAGTTGCTCACCACCTGCTGACTGATGCCCAGCTAGCTCCCCAGCAGCCATCAGACAGCCCCAGCCGACTCCCCCTGCTGAGCAGGACGTTCTGTGGTATGGAATATCCCTTTGGCCAGTTGGGATCAACTGTCCTGGCTGTGTCCCCTCCCAGTTTCTTGTGCCCCCCCAGCCCTCTGGCTGGCAGGGCCCCAGAAGCTGAAAAGTCCTTGGCTTAGTGTGAGCACTACCCCATAACAACTACAACATCGCTACAATATCAAAATTATTCTCACACCAAATACAAACCACAGCACTGAACCAGCTACGAAGAAGAAAATTAATTCTATCCCAGCTGAAACCAGGACACCCATACAGTACCACACACATACATAAAAAAGAAATACATAGGAAAAGATGCATCAAATGGAGCTAAATACAATGGTGGCACAAAAAGCTGACATGATTTTTCATACAATTTTGCTTTTTTACCACTTCTACAAAAGTTTTACAGTCCATTTGAAATTCAAAGGGATTTGTTAATTAGCTAGGCTTTGAACATACCCAGTTGCTATTTTATAGCTTCTGTAATTTTCCTGAATGGCTAGTCCTGGCAACAAATTTTTGAGAAGGAACATGTTTGGTGTTAAGGGCAAGTAACAACATAGCTTTTTAAATATACAGAATGAATTTCTTCTAGATTGTTTTTAGTTTAATGACTTTTACTTTTTGGGAGTATGACTTCCCGAGCTCTGCATTTACCTGGTGTTCACGAGGTGGGCTGCCAGACTTTTTCTGAAAAATTGGTCCATCTGAATCATTTGAGGTTGGGTATTCAGAACTGGGTACCTTGGGTCACAAACAGCATAGAAAAAATAAACCAGAATAAGGAGATCCGTTGCTGCTGTTTAATTTTTAAAGTTCTCCTGTAATTATAGATGGCATAGTAACACACGCTATATGTCAACATAGCACAGTAACAGTTAATGTGGCACCTGAACTGTACATAGGACCCCTGATGTCTGTTTCTTTCTTTGGCACACAACTACCCAGACCTGTGTGCCCTTTCATGCGTGTGTTCAGTGGGTGTTCCAATCCTAAAACCACGAGCCTGCTCTCTGCCCCCCTGGCAGTAGCAGATTGCATGTGCACCATTCCCCTTGAGACCCCCCCACCGTTCCCCTTGGGAGCCCCACCACCCACAAAAACAGATCCATCCATGCTGCCCATGGACTTGCTGGCTGTCCCAGTACAAACTCACTGACAGTTATTCAAATGAAGACTGAAGCAATGAAGAGAAATATGGGGGGAAATTTAGGTCCTATTTTTTCTTTTTTTTTTTTTGGCTGGTAGGTGGACAAACACCCTTCAGCGGACAGTTTTTCTTAAATGTGATTTGTTGCAGATGTGACACATTTTAACCTTGACTGGGTATCTCTCTTCCAGCAGCCCCCACTACTTCATCTTTAGTGAGATGGTTTGAACTCTTTATTTCTCTTTCATCAATAGATTTACCTTGAATTGTCTTCTGTTTCTGTTTGTTCACTGATTTTTCAAAGGTCATTGATTTCTAAGGGAGACCAAGGGTTTCATTTAGTAATCTTATCTGAAAATGGCTAGGGGGTTTTAAGAAATGAATGTTTTCAGTCCCCGATGATATGTTGTATTTTTCCTTTCCTATAATTTCAGAAAAAAAAAAAAAACTTTTTAGAGTATGTATCTGACAGTAATGCTGCCTTCAGAAGCAGAGCCTGCAGTTATTTTGTCTCCTGCATGACCTGATTTAACGGGTGTTCACATGGCTACTGGTGGGGTATCTACATTTAGCTGGAGAAAGAAGCAGTATGTGGTCACCTCCCACCAAGGGGAGCTTTTCTGCAGAATAGGAGAGACCCAGGTTCAGATTCAAGTGATTTCTGGTGGCTTCCCCACAGTGTGCTTTAATCCATGCAATTTCAGGTACACTGATGGGGCTGTGCTCTCAGTACCACCCGTCACAGCCGTTCAAGGATTATTTAAGTATTTGTTTCGTAGGAGGGATGGTTGGGACATTTTACTAGGAGAGAAGAGACCTGAGCTAGTGTTCTAATAAATAAAAAAAAATTAATTATATATGACCATATTTAAACACTCACTGGAGCAAGTGCTGAAAGTCAAGTATCCTCCTACAAAAACTTAGGTTGACTATCAGTTTATGAGCTTTCTATAATGAAATGAAAACTGAATGACTA
The DNA here is from genome assembly GCF_023638135.1 of Falco biarmicus. Taxonomy (NCBI): domain Eukaryota; kingdom Metazoa; phylum Chordata; class Aves; order Falconiformes; family Falconidae; genus Falco; species Falco biarmicus. Next base: position 4,056,229 of record NC_079311.1, on the reverse strand, counting down.
AAAACCTTAGGACACGGCCTTTGCTTTGGGCATCATCCCTCCCTTGACACCACAGGCGAGGCACTTAATGCTGCAGCAAACTGGGAGGGCCTGAGTTCCGTCTCTGTGCTTGGTACCGTACTGGTGCTGGTGCTCTGCTTGGCTTTCTGGGGTCTGCACATCCCATTCTTAGGGTTGCCTACGTAGCAAACCTTAGGAAAATTAACTTCAACTAACTTCTTAAAAAATAAAATACCTAAAGTGCTATTAGTTATTTTTTTGCTGACGTGCTTAGAGGAACTGGCAAACTGTTTTATGTAAATTGATTTCAGAGGTAAATTTAAATTGAACTGGTATAGGGCTACTTTGACTTGAAAGCCCTGTCAAACTGGGAACCAAATAAATTTTAAGTAGTTTTGAAGTCACACCTTCACCTAGTTAATTGTCCTGTAGATAAGCTGTCAGGTGCCTGTACTCTCCTTTTGCGTTATGTATTGGGCAGAGGCGCTTAAACTGGGCGTAACAAATTAAACGATGCTGTATCTACATCCTTCTGCAGAGCACCTCCTTGCTTTGTGCTGCCACTTCAGAATATGAAAAGGAAGACCTTATTTAGGGGTTGCCAGCCTTCCCCCTGCCCTCTCAAAACCCCCCACAAAACCCACCAAGACCCCCGAACCCCAGCAGCACCGCCCCCTGCTCCCCAGCTTCATAAAGCTAGCACTTAAATACTCCCAGCCGGGATATAAAGAGGCATTTATAGCTCCTGTCAGTGGGCTGAGGTAATAGTGAGTTAACAACTTAACTGCTGCTGTTTGGCTGAAAACAATTTTCTGCGATATTGGATTCAGCGGTATGTCTGGAAAAACAAACAGGAAAGAAAAGTGACGGCAGTGGGGTGAGGGGAGCTGATGCACAGCCTGCGTGGTTTTGGAGCACAGTGATGTGCACGCTTCCAGAAAAGTTTCCAATTAGCTGTCCCTAAATCTGAAGGTTCGGTGCTTCAGGCTGTCAGAAAAAAAACTCCGTAAGACAAGGTCTTAAAGAGATGGATTGTCTTTAGAGAGGCACATCTTCTTTAGCTTTCACTTTCAATTACCTGGGTGGCTCATGAATGCATGCAGAAAGAATTGCTCATTCATATTAATGACCATATATATATATGTTTACTTTTTTTTTTCCCCCCAACAGCCCATCCTGCCACTGTTTCAGGCAACAGGTAATTGCTTTGGTTAGTGGCAAAGCCCCATTTAGTCAAATACCCTTGCTGACTGATGCAGCAGGCCAGTGGCTACCGGGTTTTTGATTCCCCGAGGATGAGATCTTTCTCCTCATCTTTACAAAACCATATTTAATCCAGAATTATGAAGCACTTTTCCTGCTACACTTCCTCTAATGAACCCTCAAGTTATTCTAAATTCTAATGGTGCAATAATTTTAGAAAAAAAGAAACAAAACCTCAGACCACACTCTTTCTTACCAGCTCTCTCCTTCCACCACCTGTCATAATTTTTACATGGACCGTTTTTTTTCACCTGCATGGTGTATTTCCACATTTTGTTGCTAGATCTGGCTTAGCTGGGATCTCAGCAATGCTATTTATACACTGACATTTTTCAAAGAGCTGCATGCTCTACATAGCTAATGGAAAAGGTGGCACAACCACAGGAAAGAACTTAATATTATTCATGGAATACTGAAAGAGAAAATGGAACAGTGGATTACATTAATTCCAGAAAATACTATTATTTTAAACTCATTTAAATGCAAGTCAAACTTATTGAGCATATCATCCTAGAAAGCAACTCACATCCATCTTCTTGCTGTAATCAGAGCAAACAAAAGCTGGTTAGGGAGTCAGAGGCCGGTGTTCACAGTTTGCAGGAACAGACCATTAGCACAGCTGCCTCTGATAAAACCTATGGATATGGCAGAGGAGGGGCAATTCCACCTTTATGTTTTATTTAATTGGAACAATGATTAATTGCATGCATTCCCATCTGTACAGAGGGTCTTATGGTCACTGTCTTTTCATCTGGATCTGCCACAAACCAGTCAATGCTATTCCAAAGTCTGTGTTTCCAATACCACCTACCCTAAACCTACAGCGTTCTTCCCATTTCTCTACCTATTTTTGTGATAATTGAAGATGTAATTACAATGTCTTTAATGATAAATTAATGCGTTAAACTATTCCTCTCATACCCATTCCAATTTCCAGTTAAACAATCCAGAGACTTCATCTATTTTGCCCCACTATGCATATTTTCATGCATGAAAATAATGATTACACATACTTCTTATGGCTTTTTAATGTACCCCACTGAGGTGACAACAGGCAGGAATATTTTTATAGCATTGGGCTGCTGGATCATATCCCAGTTCTGCTATGGCTTAGTGGGTGTACCATTTGACCTTCCTGTAACTTTATTTTCTTCTACATGAAACTGAGAACAATCAATTTCTTTCACACTGAGGCAGCAAAGTTACTGGTATCTTTCCCCTCCCGCCCTTTTCCTTTCTTTCTTCCTTCCTTCCTTTGTCCCCCTGAACAATTCTATTTAATTTTTTAAATGATACCCACTGATATCACTACACTGAGATTCTGGAAACCAGCCAAGATAATGAAATGCAATGCATACGTGACCTTTATCTTTAAAGAATAAAAATATTTGTCATGTGTTAGCCTGTGCAATGTTGCCCAAGCTCTTGTCCACTGCTTATATTTAACAAGAGCGGCTACTAATTTCATTGTCATGACAACCACATCCCTACTTTCATATTTTCTTCTGCAAGCCCAGTTTGTTTATAAACCTCAAAATTGTTTCATGTTCTTTTGGTAACCTCAAACAGAAATGAAAATCTCAGGCCAACGGGAAAAAAAAACCAAAACAAACCACAAAAATGAAAAAGAGTATCCAACAATTTATATTAGAAAAGATTCGGAGTTTTTACTTCTACTACTTAATAGTAAAAAGTTTTGTATTCATTTTATAAGTAACTTTTACTTTAATTATTGTATAAGGCAACATATCACTTTGAATGGTCACCAATAACTTAAAGTAAGAAAAAAATTAGCCCAGGTTTTCTTATGTACTAATATGAAATCTGTCATGTAAAAGTTGCCCATGGTGGTTTGGAAGTGGTTCATCAAATCCAGTATCCTATCTCCAGTGTGGGTTATTAACAGATGCTTCAAGGCACAACTGAACAAAACCTGGACTTTCTGTTCATTAGGAAAAATAATAATCTAATGCCCATTTCTTTTTGAAAACTGGATCTGGAAAGGATACACTGTAAAATTAATTGCTGAAATTCCAGAAATATTTGATTTGAAAAATAATATATATTTTCATCATATCAAAATATTCATCCATTTAAAGTAACTGAACACAAGTCCTTCCTTCCCCTCTCCCATTCCATGCTGAATTTCATTCCTGTATGATAGATAGTATATTGCTTAGCGAAGGAGCAGTTCAAACCTGATGCCCCACTTCCGCCCGCTTTAAAAACAAGCAAACCAACTAACAAACCAACCAGCCCCCTTCAGTCCCCTAGCCCACCACAGAAGTCACAGCTCAGAGGCGTGAGCGGTGACTTCTTGTCATTGGGACTAGCAATACTTTTCAGATGTGAATGATTTTGATAGGATAGCTTTTTCCTCTCATTCTTCTCTAAACTCAAGGGTTCTACTAGTTTACTAACTCTTCATGTTGAAAATTTTCCATATCTGCAACTGTTAAGTTTTTTTGTGTCTTTCAGTAACCTGGGTCAAATAAGAAAATTCCACATGGTTTTCAAGGAACGGTATACCACTCGTATGTATACAATGGCACTATATCTGCTGTTATGGTTTCCATCCGTTTCTGTAGAAGAGGTTAACATCCTCCTTGCCTTTTTGATTGCCTGAGCAGATATTTTTGTTCAGCAGCCTGCAACGGCATCTTCTGCTACAGTAATCACTATTTGTTTAGGATACATCACCTCCAAGGAAGTTTAAATTGCCCCACCATTGCCTTGCCGTTGCCAACACTGAATTTTATCTATCTCTGCACATCTCTGAGATATATAATATAAACATGTAGAGGAAAACCATGTTGCATTGCCATCCTACTTGTGTCAAACATTCCCCATTTGTTATTTCTGAAAATGTCTAACCTCTGATACACTCCGCTTTCCTTTCTGCATCAACATACTCCATTTGACAACTTCAGAGCACTTTGTAAAGGTTTTGTGAGTTTTCAGCTGTGTTTATGAAATGAGACAAACTAACATTCCAGAGTAGAAGAGAAAGATCCCCAAACTGGAAACACTCCAAATATTAAAACATAAGGACATCTAAATCACATCTGCTTAGATTTAATTGAGAAGCTGCTTGAAGACTGCTGATATCTAACATAATTAAAATGCTGAAGTGTGAACCTCTCTGGAAACAAAATTAAACTATTTCGAGTTTGAGCCAAAATAGAATTTGTGAAGGGGAAAATTATAACAAGAAAACTGGAAAAAAATCAGGGACCGTAAAAGATTTTCCTTAAAATTGGCATCTAGTAAGCAAAATATATTATCATTCACACAGATGTGTTATTTCCCAAACGTCCTTTAACCATCATCTTGTTTCCTTCATAAAATTTTAATGATAGAGAAGCACTACTTACATATTGCTTTTTGCCTATAATGTCAAACCTCTAAGTGTCATATTTTTCTGCCTCATGTTTTTTCAATTGATTTATCTTCTACCAAGTCAAGGTGCCCTAAAGGGAACCCAAAAGGCTATTTTAAAAACAAATATTTCATTCGGTACTCAAACTATCATATAGCAGAGTGTGATGAAACATACCCTTACACTTTGAACAACTTAATTCTACATCTCTTGTTTTTTTATGAATCTGATCTGATCCCCCTGATTACCATAAAATTTCAGTTTGTTCTTACACATGTAGAGTGACACCTCCATCTCTGGATTCACTCCGGGCTGGGTATTTCCATGTTAATAACTGTGGTGGAAATGTGTTTAGAGAAGTCATTTCTGGGTGAGATTCTGATACCTTTGACGGCAACAAACATTTGGTACTTAAAAGGGTCACAAAATCAGCTAACTTGTCGCCTAAGCTGTACTGGGGGATGACAGGGTAAGGCTTGTCAGGCTGTAGAACTGGACTAGTCCCATTTACGTGAATTAAACAGAAGACTCAGCACCTCTCAAAGTCATGCATTAGCATTTCATAGCGGGTATTTTTTTAAAACCTATTTTATCCACAGCATTGCTTCCTGAGACCAGCATAAGGCTGCTCATCAGAGATCATTTGGTCTGCCCTAGAATTTTGCTGCCATGGACACTTTTTCCACCCTGTGAAGCTAGGCATGGAAGAAAAGTGTTGAGAGCGGCCACAAACAGTGGTCAGCAATAGATGTGTTTCAACAATCTACCCAGGTTCCTCTGGCTTACCTACTTAGCAGTCAATAAGCAAATAAAAGAGCAGGAAGACTTAAATAAAAAACCACAGAACAGATAAAACCAGAAATCTAGGCTTAGACATATGCTCCTAAAATCAAGCTTGGCTATAAGCAGCAATATTCTTGTAACAAGAGAAACAAATACAATCTGGAGTTTTGCCTCTGTGAAATTAAACTGTGTCAAACATCTGATACTAATGATAGGAGCCACATCTCTCTCAATGACAACCAGTATTTTCCAGGCAAGCAACCAAACGAAGATTTTTAGACTTTGCGTTATTAAATAGTGATAAGATTATGAATAATCTAGCAGTAAAAAACGCCTTTGGGTAGAATGCAGACTGTCCCAGTTTGCATTAATAGAAAAAGAGATCAAAACAGATCTGTTAATGTGTTTCTATTACAGAAGTGAAAGTTTTGAAAACCTAAGGGAACCAATTACTTAATTCAGACAGAGAACTTATGGACTTGATAATTGATGGGGCTTGAAAATTACTGAAAACTGCCCAAGCAAGTCATGTAGAGAAACAGTCCAATTCTAAAGGGACTAATTACAGCTCTGGCAGCACCTAAGAATAACAGAGTTTGCAACAAATAGAGAGCATGTCTACTTATTTTGAAACTTACGGTGTGCAGCTGTTATATTAAAAATGCAAGCTCAAAACTGGAGAGCTATGCAGAACAAAATTAGCGAGTGTACTTAACCTACACTCAAGAAATCCTGAAAGAATTAATGCAGCAGATTAAAAAAAACCTACAAAATTGCACTGAACTTTCTGTTTGAAGGAAAGATTAATTAACAATGGGCGCCATGAACATGGGTTTATCAAGTGATAGTTTATGACTAACATTATATGTTTAGTCAGCTTGACTTATCCAAAGCAGGGTTGATGTGGTTTAACCGTTGTATGACACTTACCGGCACACAAAGTGGGATCATACAGTAGGCAACAGCTGGAAGACAACTATCAGCAGTCATCCCCCAGAGTATGCCTAACAGTTGCAGCAATAGAAATTAAGTAAACCAGGAGATGAAAGGTTATGGGTGTTGTGATGCACATCAGTAATTTTTATAAGTTGGTGGTAGGGCTGGAAACAGGGTCATAATTTGAAAACTTACAACCAGTAGCCCCCAGGACCACTCTGCTCCTAAAATGACTACGATCCATCAGTGTAACGACACTGCAAAAAATGATGATTACAGTTTCAGAACACATGATGAGAGGAGAAATTCTCTAACATTTAATCTAAAAATAACTGGTTTAAGTTTAACCACCCATGTTCAAAAATATATTTAAATAGAAAAAATATAGAGAAGGGGATGATATACAGAAAGGAGACCTTATTTTAAGCAGACTAAAGGAACTTGTTTGCCTAGCTCGCAAGATAAACATTCAGAGGTAATGCTCACCCTTTTCAAATACATCAAGGACTTAGGAGTAAGAGGGAAAGTTAACCAAACCAAACAAGTTATTTAACTTTGGAGGACACACAGTGAGCTAGGTACAAATGCATACACAGAAAAATTATGTTTGTGACCCCTAAGAGAAATGCAATTCTGTAACAGGCTTCCATTCGGACTTGCCTTGTGCAACAGACATTTTGACCTGCTCATCTGTGAGAGAAAGCAAATGAGACTTTCTCACCGAAGAGCTCCCATTTTTATTTTTGCATTGAAAGGGTGGCATTTTTTTATAGTACCCAAGTTCTTCCAGGAAATCCCAATGTCTAGACCAAGAAATAGTCACCCTTTCTGGATTCCCCAGCTGTTTCAGCACACTGTTCCCATATCACCTACAGTACACACACAGTTCGCTTGCTTCACAAGACACAGGGAGACATGCTCTCAAAGTCTGTTGAAAGGCATTACTCTGCAGACAGGAAGTACATTAAGAAACATTATAGCATATAATTATACCTCAGTCACAGCTATAAAGAATTCCTACTATCTCAATCCTTTATATTGTGGGATCTTTACTCTGAATCTTTCTTCATTATCACTTTTTCGTAGCCTTTGCTAGCCCTTTATCAAAATCACCATGCTTCATTAAGCTACCTTCTAGCTCTGCTGAAGAAGTTGTAGCAACAGTTACTACTTTGTTCCCAGCAGGCTCTTCACACACTGTGTGGCTTAACCCCAGCCAGCAAGTACCAGGCCGCTGCTCACCCCCTCACTCCCCCCAACCCCTCCCCAGCAGGACAGGAAGGAGAATCAGGAAAAAGGTAAAACTTGTATGAGGAGATAATGATAATTGAAATAAAATAGTAGCAGTAATAATAACTGTAATGAAAAGGAGAGCAAGGGAGAGAAATAAAATCTAAAAGAAAAAAAAACCCAAAGAAAAAAGAAGTGATATACAATTGCTCACCTCCCGCTCACCAATGCTCAGCCAGTCTCCCAGCAGTCATCGGCAGCCCCTGTCCGACTCCCCCCAGCTTACGTAAGCATGATGTTCATGGTACGGAATATCCCTTTGGCTAGTTCAGATCAACAGTCCTGGCTGTGTCCCCTCCCAAGTTCTTATGCTGCTCCAGCCTTCTTGCTTGGCAAGGCCTGAGAAACTGAAAAGTCCCCGACTTTGTACAAACATTACCCAGCAACAACTAAAAAATGTGTGTTAGCAACATCACTCTCACACCAAACCCAAAACACAGCACTGCACCAGCTACTGAAAATTAACTGTTCCAGCTGACACCAGGACTAGTCATCAGTATTTTAAAGCTGCCCCCCGCCCCCCCCCCCCCCCCCAAACAAAAAGATACCCAATACCCAAAAGCTATTCTGTTGCCAAGAGGATTTTATTGCTCTTGTAAGCTCATGGTATTTGATGACAAACTAGTACTTGTTTGAACTATACCAACACATTCCAAACTTCTGTAACACCAGTCTATGAATTGACATTGGAAGCCACATTAAATGTATTGTGCTACAGACAGAAGAGTATTTTAGAGTAAAAAAGTAAATGAGAAAACTTCACTTAAGGAACTCAATACTACCACTTGACAGCATCATTTCCTAGGTGATGTAATCATTACAGGATCACACCACTATTCCTCATGCATCTTTAGTCAGAGGTGGTCCCAACAAAACTGTATGTGAAAATTACTTCCTACTCATGCAGGCAACAGGGCCACTGACTATAACATGTCATGTTCAGGTTGGTGGAAGTGTCCCAACAGCACTCTTCACAGCTCTAAATTACCTTTAATTACACAGTCCCCCTTGTTTGGTATGATCCTGTGCAAAGACTACAGCTACAAACTGAAAACTATCAATTCTTTCAGAACAGCTGTATCTGCAGCAATACCAGTTCTGATAAGCTATAGAATATTACCAATACTTTTTCTGATCACAGTTCTAGTTATTGCTGCTGTACTCACTTTCCAGACTTGGTCGTCATCCAGTCCTGAGGCCTCATGAAACCTGCAGGGCAATGCATAGGTTCCTGCACAGGGCAACAGTAAGCCAGCAACAACTCTTTAGAATAAACAAGTGTGGAAACATAGACAAATAAAGTCTTCTCAACTGATGAACCCAAAATATTGAAGATAAAAATTCTGCAGCATGGATTATGGTGACAGTATACCCACTGTGAGGCTCACTGGTTATAAACTATCCCAGGTCATTATTCTGTGAGTAGTCTAAAGAGTGTTTGAAAAGGCCATATAGCTTAGTAAAGCTATTTAAACATCTGTTCTGCTAAAGGTGTTGAGCCCAACTTCTGTTTTGAAATGTAACGCTTCAACCCTCTTTATCTATAAAGAAAATTAGCGGCCAATTTAATGTCAACACACCACAATCTGAAGGGGTTCTCAGTATACACCTATTGTCAAAAGCACTTCAGGAATTTCACAAAATACACAGCCCAAGACCTTCAGATTTAAGATTTTATTTAGACACATTCAGCATGGTACACAATTGCAGCTATCCTTTTTCCATTGAAAGGTGCTGTGTAGAAGACTTCAGCTCTGCAAGGAAAAAAAAAAAGAATTAATGAGTTTAAGAACTACGTTACCCTTCGAATTTAGAAAAGCTACAAATAAATTAACTATAAATTTGTCAGGCTTTGCTTCATCCACTGCATGCTTTTGTAGCAGAGGCCCTGACTTATGGTTATGAAATCATACAGTTTTAAGTGCTCAAGTTCAATACAAGTGTGCTGATTTTTTCTCCTTAATCTAGGGAGTCAAAAACATCAGACTGTCAAAGGAATTACATAGATTACTTCAATTTGCTCCAATTATGAGATTCTAGTGAGGACTGTTATTTCTTTTCAAGAACTACCTGGGTCATTCCAGCTTAAAAAGATTTGTTGTTTCTCAGATTACAGAACTGACAATACCAAATATTTCTGAAGTGAAATCAGATTAAGATAAACTGATGCGGCCTTTCAACTGGAAAGCGCATGCTTGCACAGTCTGAATATGTCTGAGGCTTGCTTTGTCTGTTATGATCGTCAGCAAGCATCAGTTACAATTGTTTCTGCTGTTAATGACCTTGTTTTATGTGGACTTTATCCTGTGAATGGTTAGGAACATTGTATGTAGGTGGTGTGATTGTTTTGACATGGCTGAACTGAATTTCAAGCAATGTTGTTTTCCACTCAGTTTTAACTGGCACATCAGAAAGCGTTTACAGTATCACAGTTTCTCATACTGTTTTGTTCACATCACACATGCCAGCTGTTCCTACAGACTGAAACATAAAGTTACGCTTCTCAAGAAAGGTAGACATGGTTTTGGTTATAGTTATTATCCAAATCAAAACAGTAGCACTCTTCTGTCAGTTCACCCAGCTGTAGACCATCAAGAAGCTGCAGCCAGAAAGGTGTGGCCTTAGGACCAGCCACTGACAGTGCAGCAGCCCTGTGAAGCAAACAAACCTATTCATTATTTGAGTTATAGATGCCATTGCAGACCACAACTCTTTAGCACCTGGACTATGAAGGGTTGAAAATTGATAATGGTTTTAGATTAGACTCTGTAAAGCTCAGTTTTGACCACAGACTCCACCATGCTATGAAATCTAAATGCAGTTACCCAGCTAGTGCAATTACAGTCTGTCCTCTTCATTTCTTAAGAAGCTGGTGTCTGACAATAACAAAAGGAGCGACAAATCCACTTCCAAAGAATCCACACATCACTGCAAGTAATCGCCATTTATTTTCCACAGAAAACGGAATGTTCTGTAAGAGAAAAATTAATTTTAAGTTTTGCAGCCATGCAGCAGTTACTTCCTCATTGACTTGAAAATGGTGAGAAGCTCAGAGCACTAACAGGTGGAGTCAAGCTGACAAAAACAACATTCAGGCACAAATCAGTTTCCCTTCCTCTCAAGGAAAGAAATACAGTAATTACAATAATAGCTTGCATGTGACCTCCTGAGGTCATTTTGTCCGCTCTTCCCCTCTTCCCCCAATTTAGCAAACTACCCCTGCTTTGAAGGTCTCATCCAGTTCAGCATGCATGTCCCTGAAGATACAGAGCCCAACACTTCTCTAGGCAAGCTGTTCCAACATCTAAACCTTCACTGTGAAGACTACCCTCTGGCTCGTTAGGTGTGTAAAATTAGTTTTTCGATATAGGACTTAAGAGAACGTATTAAGCAACAAGGTACATCAGAAAGCGTTTACAGTATCATTGCTGTCTCTCATACTGCAATGCTCATCATTTGTACCACTGGTCAGAAGTCACTGCAGAAAGTTGCAAGGAAGGATATGAAATCATTTGCAACACAGATCTCTTTGCTGTGGCTGTAACAGCAGTACCACCAGACCACCAAACCCACCAGACACCAGCTGGGCAACTGGCAACACAGCAGTCGTTACTCTGCTCCTCACAACGGCATCCAGTCCGCTGGGGCCCTGGGACTGTGCAGAACTCCTCACGGGCGCTCACCGAGCGAGGGGCTCACCTTGAGCACAGCCAAAGCAGGACGGGCCTGCGCCTCACACCAGCGCCGACGGCCAGCCAGCCCAGGCCCGCACTGCGGCTCCACCGACGCCCCTCTGGCTGCCCCCCTTTCAGCAATCTCCCGAGCGTCCCCCGTGCCGTCACCCCGGAGCTGTGGCGGGGCTGGCCCCTGGGCTAGGCCTGCCGCTGGCCGCCCGCGGGCCGGGCGAGCGCCGCCAGAGCAACGTCCTTCAAGGACACGTTTCTCCCCGTCCCGCTCCTCCCGCGGAGCCACCGTCCCGCAGCGAGCCGTTACGCTCCCTGCCCCGCCACCCCGAGGCGGGCCCTCACCCCCCCCCCCCCCCCCCGCGCCTTCCCCTCCCCGAGCCCGGCCGCAGTCCCCTCCTGCGACCTTCAGGCCACGCCGCAGCGGGCCGGCACCTCCTCCACACGCACCTTCCCAGGGCCCTCCTCATAATGGCTCCTACGCAGGGCAGAGGTGGTAAACCTGCGGATACTGGCAGCCAGCATGGTACCGACAGGGCAGCGCTGCGACCCTCTCCCCTGCGCGACCTTCCCCCAGCACCCCCGGCGCCTTCTGGTTCTGGGAGCGGGAGGCGGGGCCGGAATGAGGTGCGTGCCCCGGGGTGTGATGGGAGTTGTAGTGTGGGGCGGTGCCGCGCGATCACGTGGTGCCGATCTGCAGCCTGCGATTGGGCGCGCCGTGCGCCTCAGGGGAGGGGGTATCCCGCCGCTCTCCGCCCCCGCCCGCCATTTTGTCGGCTGCCAGGCGTTCCGGCCCCGCGGCGCGCCTTTCCCTCAGGTGTGGCGGGGGAAATGGCAACGTGCTCTCTGAGGGCGGTAGGAAAGTTCAGGCGGCAGGAAAGGAAGGGAGCAGTATTACCACCGGCGGAGCGAAAAGCAAATAACCACTTCTGTGTTACCTCAGGCTAATCTTGCGGTAGCACAGGTCAGCTTTTAAAATAGAGGTCCTGGACAGCTTTTTTGTACGGTGGCAAAGCGGTGGTGGTGTGAGTCAAACAGGTCCTCAGTCTCTGCAGTGTTGCAGAAATATGAGATCACGGGCCGTCAACTTAGCTGATGGCTGTAGCTTTACAAACGTTATTTAAGAGTCCAGTGAATATGGGCGAGGCCGGTGATGACTGTTTATGCCGACCTTAATGAGTATATTCTGGCCTAGTTTTCTTACAAAGTTACACTTCAAAGAAACTTGGAAAATACCGAGGAAAAAAAGCCCTCCACCCTTCATGTTTGGAAAAGGAATAATAATAAAAAAAAAAAACAAACCCACAAACTTATTTCTAGGGTGATAGTGTCTGTCTGTTTTCTTATATGCAGTAGTTTAAAGACAAAACACTGGATGTTATTTGTTTTTCAGTAAAGTAAGTTTGATGCTGCCATCTCTTGTGTTGTAAGGCAACATTTTTTTCGTAGCCTGTCTGCATAGTTACGTAGTATCTAAGGGAGGATAGAAAAACAAGATTCCGACTCAACAACACTCCACATTATTAAAGGCAGGTGGAAACAACTGTGAGCTTGAGAAGCGAAATGTAATTGTATTAACTTTTATTTAGATAATTTATTTTGGAAAATAGGGTAATTAGGACCAGGTAGAAATACTGTAGTTTGTTTTGAGAGACAATGTATGTTCAAGCAGAAGACACAGAAAAGCATCGTGAAACAATGAGGGTTTTTTAATATTTAAAGTGTATCAAATTCATGTATTCATGAAATAAATAAAGTGGAATTAAGTACAAAGATTAATATAATTTTCTGGAATGATTTCTTCTATAAACTACAAACCAATATAATATAAAATGAATTTGCACTAGGTGCACATATGAACTTCAGAAACAGTTGGGGAGTAAGCAGTAGATTTCAACTGGATTGTTTTCCTACTCGAGTTTTAATGTGAGTGAATTAGACTGCCAGCAAAATGCAGCAATAAGTTTTTGTACTTCTGTGTTCAGCACCTCCTGAAGCCAGAGAGCAATCTGAATTACTTCACATGCAGTTTTCTTGGGAATTCTTTGAGTTTCTTGTGATACTATAACTCTTGAATTGTTCTATATTCAAAATATAATTTAGCTCTGAAATTCTAATTGAATGCTTTGTAAGAACAGGTATTGTCACCAGCTTTTTTTTTTTTTTTTTTTTTTTTCACCAGAACATTTTTATCTAGTGATTTGTTGACTGGACAGGAACTCTTATAGAAGAACATTTGGAAACTTGAATTTTGAAACAGATAATATCCACATATATATTGATGTCTTCATCAGGACTTCACTGGCTTTCTCGTTATGGAAGCAAAATCAAAACATGCACACACACCTCCTTTATCTTTATTCAGACATTTGCTTCTTGTAGCATTGTTGTAATATTTACTAAAAAGTCCAGTATAGATTACAGTCTTAGAAACCTGTGGTTCCACTTGGAAACTAGTGGAGTAAATAGGTATTGTATTGGTCACACAAGGAATTTTCAAGACTGAGCTCAGATTGATCATTAATAATTCAGCTATTCATCGTAGATTTCTCTTACAGCTTGATGTATAGAGTATCATTTGGTCCATGTTATTCCTTAGCACTTACTTTTCCCATAGATACGCCATAGCCTGTTCATACAGATCCTTTTCTGTACCCCTCACAAAAAAAGACTTACATACAACTAACTAGGTTTCTTCCACAGTAAGTATCAGTGTGAAGAGTCCAGGCCGATGGCCTTACTTTTCAGTGCTTCTTTATTCTTTGACTTTTAATAGGTGACAGAGAAATCTAGGAAACCTTTTGCCCCATTTTTAGATTTAGTTGTGATTCCCTTACCTAGTTGTTTTTCAAAGTCTTTTTCCTCCATCTAGTTATATTTGTCATTTTACATGTCAAAGCGTACAATTCTTTTTCTTTCTTTCTTCATTTGCTAATTCTTAAGTCTATTGGAGGATGCTTTCCTGTTTCTGCTAACTTCCCTTGCTGTTTAGGCACCAGGTCTCTTTTTTCATAGAATCGTAGAATGGTTTGGGTTGAAAGGGACCTTAAAGATCTTGTAGTACCAACCCCCCTGCCATGGGCAAGGACACCTTTGGCCAGCCCAGGCTGCTCCCAGCCCCATCCAGCCTGGCCTTGAGCCCTGCCAGGGATGGGGCACCCACAGCTGCTCTGGTCAGCCTGGGCCAGTGTCTCGGCACTATCACAGGGAACAATTTCTTCCTTACATCTAACCTAAATCTACCCTTTTTCAGTTTAAAGCCATTCCTACTTGTCCTATAACTACACATCCTTCTAATATGTCCCTCTCCAGCTGTCTTGTTGGCCCCTTTAGGTGCTGGCAGGTGCTGTAAGGTCTCCCTGGAGCCTTCTCTTCTCCAGGCTGAACCACCCCAGCTCTCTCAGCCTGTCTGCACAGGAGAGGTGCTCCAGCCCTCTGGTCATCTTCGTGTCCCTCCTCTGGACTCGCTCCAACAGGCCCATGCCCTTCCTGTGCTGGGCGCCTGGAGCTGAAGGCGGTACTGCAGGGGGGTCTCATGAGAGCGGAGCAGAGGGGGAGGATCCCCCCCTTGACCTGCTGGCCATGCTGCTTTCGAGGCAGCCCGGGGTACAGCTGGCTTTTGGGGCTGCAAACACATTGTCTGGCCATGTTGAGCTTCTCATCCACCAGCAGCCCAAGTCCTTCTCTACAGATCTGCTCTCAGTCCATCCTCTGCCCAGCCTGTATTGATACTGGGGGCTGCCCCGACCCACGTGCAGGACCTTGCACCTGGCCTTGCTGAACTTCACGAGGTTCGCACGCGCCCACCTCTCAAGCCTGCCCAGGTCCCTCTGGACAGCATCCCTTCCCTTCAGCCTGTCAGCCGCACCACACGGCTTGGTGTCATCAGCAAACTTGCTGCGGGTGCTCTAAATCTCACTGTCCATGTCGCCAACAAAGTCATTATACAGCTCTGGTCCCAGTGTGGACCCCTGAGGAACGCCACTCGTCACCGGTCTCCAGTTGGGACATTGAGCCATTGACTACAACACTTTGAGTGCAACCATCCAGCCAATTCCTTATCCACGGAGTGGTCCCTCCATCAAATCCACGTCTCTCCAGTTCAGAGACAAGGATGTCACGTGGGACAGTGTCAAATGCTCTGCATGAGTCCAGGTCGATGACAGCAGTTGCTCTTCCCTCATATGTCGACACTGTAACCCCATCACAGAATGCCACCAAATTCACCAGGCACGACTTGCCCTTAGTGAAGCCATGCTGGCTGCCACCAGTCACCTCCTTAATTTCCATGTGCCTTTGCACAGTTTCCAGGAGGATCTGCTCCATGATTTTGCCGGGCACAGAGTTGAGACTGACTGTCCTGTAGTTCCCCGGGTCTTCCTTATTTGCCTTGTTAACAAGGGGGGTTATGTTTCCCCCCTTCCAGTCAGTGGGAATGTCACTGGATTGCCACAGCTTCTCAAATGTGACGCATAGTGGCTTAGCCACTTCATCCACCACTTCTCTCAGGACCTGCAGATGTACCTCATCAGGTCCCATGGACGTGTGCCCCTTCAGGTTCCTTAGATGCTCTCAGACCTGATCTTCCCCTGTAGCAGGTGGTTCTTTGTTCTCCCAGTCCCTGCCTTTGCCTTCTGTGACCTGGGCGGTGCGGCTGGAGCACTTGTCAGTGAAAACTGAGGCAAAAAACCCCTCATGGAGAACCTCAGCCTCCCCCGTGTCCTGGGTAACCAGGTCTCCCGTTCCCTTTGGAAGAGGGCCCACCTTTTCCCCGTCTTCCTGTTATCTCTGGTGTACCTATGGAATCTTTTCTTGTTGCCCTTGACGTTCCTGGCCAGATTTAACTCTATGAGGGCTTTAGCTTTCCTAACCTGATCCTTGGCTGCTCAGGACATTTCTCTGTATTCCTCCCAGGCTACTTGTCCTTGCTTCTACCCCCATGGGCTTCCTTTTTGTGTGTGAGTTTGTCCAGGAGCATCTTGTCCATCCATGGAGGGCTCCTGGCATTTTTGCCTGACTTCCTCTTTCTTGGGATGCATGGCTGCTGAGCTTGGAGGAGGTGATCCTTGGATATTTTCCAGGGGGTTTTGGGTGCCTTTTCCCTCCAGGGCTCTACCCCATGGCACTCTACCAAGCAGACCCCTGAAGAAGCCACTGTCTGCTCTCCTGAAGGCCAGGGCAGCAAGCTTGCCCCCTCCTCACTTCCCTAAGGGTCTTCAACTCCACCACTTCACAGTCACTGCAGCCCAGGCTGCCCTTGAGCTTGACGTTCCCCACCATCCCCTCAGTGTTGGTCAGACCAAAGTCCAGCATGGCACCTCGCCTTGTTGGTTCCTCTGTCACTTGGAGAAGGAATTGATTGGTCACTCATTCCAGGAACCTCCCAGATTGCCTGTGCCCTGCTGTGTTGTCCCTTCAAGAGATGTCAGGGTGGTTGAAGTCCCTGGTGAGGACCAAGGCTTGTGAGCATGGGGTGGCTCCTATCTGTCTATAGAGGGCTTCATCCGCTCGGCCTTCCTGGTCAGGCGGCCTGTAACAGGCCCCCACTGCAATGTCACCTGTCCCTGCCCTCCCTGTAATCCTGACCCGTGAGCTCTTGCCGGGCTCCTCATCCCTGCCCAGCCGGAGCTCCATGCACTCCGGCTGGTCATTGACACAGCGGGTGACACCCTCTCCTTGTCTGCCCTGCCTGTCCTTCCTAAAGAGCCTGTATCCTTCCATTCCAGCTCTCCAGGCACTGGAGCCATCCCACCATGTCTCCGTGACACCAGTCGGATCACAGCCCTGCAGGCACGTGCAAGTCTCCAGCTCCTCTTGTTTATCCCCCGTGCTACGTGCGTTTGCACAGAAACATTTAGTCTGAGCCCCCGGTGGAGCTGACTGACTGGCTGGAGCGGCTGGAATTCCTTTGTGCTGCTCCTCAGGTGCTCCCCCTGCCCTGCGACCCCTCTCCAGGCTCTGGGCATCTCTTGCTGGCACTGGTGTCAAACTGGTAGGAGTGGGATGGATTAACGTTCCCCTCCCTTAGCAGCTTTCTCCCCTTACTCAAGTTTTTCCTAATTGGAATTAATAGTGCAATGGTGGTCTGCTTCCTGTATGGCTGTCTGCTTTATCATCTTTTTAACTAGTGTTCGTATTTCAGTGTAGGTCTTCTCTTCCTGTAGTAGATGTTATAATACTCGGTGGTGGTGAAAAGATGCTGGATATAGGTATAAAAGTTCATGTTACACAGTGGCACTTCAGTGCTGAGATTGTACTAGATGAAGATCTTTCGTGTTATTCAAGATCAAGTAAACTCTTCATTTTCTTCTTGTCTCCTAGCCATTGGACATCCACCAAGGAATCAAGAGTATGGTTTAAAGAGTCTCCTCTGCTTGACATGACAAGGTTATTTTTGCTCAGTCTACTCAGGGATAATTTTAGTCACTCAGTGGAATTGCAGTTCTTTTCCTAATGCTATTGTAAATTTTTTCAGCATACCACAGCTAGTGTTTCCCTTGTGGTGAGGAGAGTGGTGTCACAATACTACATTGCTGCTACTGGGGTTGGACCTGACACCAATACAGATTGTGTGTTAGGCAATAAGGCTGTTGGTTACAAAGACAGATATTAGCAATGCGTAGTAGAGAATATTTCCCCGACAGTGTCAGAGTTTACTCACTGTCTTTCCTATGTGTATTAAATCCTTGTACTCAGTCTGGTACGTTTCTGATAGGCTGATGTGTCATTGTTTCCTTTTGGGGCTGTGTTGCATATTTCCAGACAGATTAATGTTAGATGGGACAAAAGCAGTAGATTCAGTATCTTGGCTTCCCAATAGTCCAGAAATCTGGATTGACTCCCACAGCGGTACAGTTGCAGGCTCTCATCAGCAATAGCAGTTTACTCCTTGAACTGATGCTTTGCAGGTATTTTCTATTTAGACAGAAATAGAGATCTATAGGTAGGTATGATAGAGAGTAGTAAATCTTCAGGAGAAGAAGCTACCTTTTTGACAGCAAGTGAAGAAGTTTGTAGGAATGCTCATATCTGTTCTCCTTCGAAGTATAAACTAGGAAATGAAGTATGCTAGTCCAGGTATTTGAGAAAACCACGCAGGAAGTTTAAAGAAAAAGGCTCAGTTGCCATTGATTGGAATTTTGGCAAAAAAATGAAAGTTAGTATCTTTCAAATTATTGAAAGTATGATGTACAGTAATTGTAATGCAGACAATCAGGTAGCAGTGCAAATTATTGTAGGAGATGATAAATGCTCCACTGGGTGCCTTTGTAAAAAGACTGTCTAATATACAAACAAACTGTGAGGCTTACAAAAGGAATTATTGGGTGAAATTCCCTGGCCTGTGTTATGCAGAGGGTCAGAACAGATAATTTTAATGGTACCTCTGGCTTTTAAATCTATGAGTCTTTGACTCTAGACTTTCACATACAGCTTTTTATATCCACAATTCTTTCTTCCTTTAAAAAAATTTGTTACTATAATTGCATAAATTTACCAGGTTATCTTCTTCATCTTCAATAATATATTACATTTTGCTGCTTGTGAATATGACTTGGTGGTGGATTCTTTCATGTACTGCTTTCTTATTGCTAGTCACATTCCAGCACAGAGAACATTCCTCTTCTTGAACTGTAAGGCAAAACTATAAATAAGAAAAAAATCCAGGTAGCTAAAGAAAATACTGCTTAATACTGTTTTTTCAGATCTTAATGAGAGAAAGAAGCATAGAAAGCTTGGTGGACATTTTAGCAAAATGCACAGGGCATACAGGTCTATCTGTTTCCAAGCTGGTCTTGGCAATCAGTGAGATGTAATGATAAAAACAAGATACAAGTCATACTGACTTTTTGTGTCGTGTTTTATGAGTGAAGGAAACAGCTTGTTTAAATACTGAAATTATATATGGTTAAGTTCAATGTATGTTTTTCATGAAAAATTTTTAATAGTGTAAACTCCCTAAATTTTTTAGTAGTGTCATGGACAGAGCTCCAGAGACAAATGAACTCTTATATATGACAGAAAAATATTGTTTTCTGCAGAAATTGTCCTGCATATTTGTTGGCATAAGAAGTTATTTTGTGGAGCAGTTAAAATTAGGAATTAACCTCACTCCAGTCAGGTATTAACCACAAGATTAAGCCATTGTTAAATGCTAATTAATGGAGGGGAAAGGATGAATTGAAGTTGTCAGAGGTGTTATATAATGGATATTAGTTACATAATTTTAGCAAAATGATGGGTTAACAGAAATATCTGTAATAGAAATAATTTGTCAAGTGTCTTACCCTAATTTCACAATTGTAGAAGTATGTCTTTCATAACAGTAATTTAGCATGCTTTATATAAAACTGGTCTTATTTTTCTGCAAAGTAAATGTAAAAATATGTTACAAGTATAAAATAAATAGAGAACAGTATTAAAAGTAAAGTGGGCTTCATCAACAACAACAACAACAAAAATGTTAGTGTGTGAATTATCTGTATTTAACACAACGAAAGGCCAAGAACCTTGAAATAAAAGAATATAGAGAGTGTTATTTCAGAAGAATTCTTACTTTACTAAGATACTTTCTTTGATTCCATAGAGCCCACATAAGTCAGCAGAAAATGAAATAGAATAGTAAGAGAAATCATCCTGTGGAAACAGTTATAGGACTGTTTTAGACTTGGATAGTAAAAGGATACTTGTGAGAGAAGGTTGTTAGGAGAAGTAGTATCTTTCACTATTTTGTCATGGATATAGTTGTTAAAACCAGCCAAGCTTCCAAATGTGCAAGCCTTCCTTAAGGTGTAAAATTGATGCAATTACTTTCAGAGGTAAATACAAACTGAAAATAATTTTCCTAAGGTATAGTTCAAAGGGCATTTTTTCCCCCCAGGCGTTTTATTTTGAGTATATGAGTTCACAGATCCAGTTTACAATGTAGTTGCACAGAAACTTATGCTGGCCCACAGAAAGGTGTGCAGCAGCTGTAGCAGTGAAAAGGTGGAAATGGAGGCATAGAATTAGTGCTTTTCTTGGCAGCAACATCAGTTTATGTTGGCAAAAAGAGCTTGTCCGACTACAACTTTAGTGCTGAATACATATATATTATTTGGGATAAGGGCATGAAAAGATTATTACATGAGACAAACCAAATTCTTTCCCAAGTCCCAGACTTCTAATGTCTAGTGCATTTATGAATTTTGGTTCCGAGGATCATCCCTGATGATATTCAAGATAAGATGTTACCATGGTAGATTTTATAGTATTTTGCAATTTTTTAAGCTGATTTCAATTTATCATGATATATTACAAACAAAAGGAGAAAATAATTAGAGAGATATCTTTACGTCCAAAGGTCTTCTTGACACTCCACTGTGAGCTTTCTCTTTTTGTCTTTTTGTCATCCACGGCTCCACAAATGCAGCTTATTTTTTCTTTAAAACTGTTTAATTAACATTATTAACATGATAAAGTATGTTAGACTTACTGTTCTCAACCTGAATTGAAATGTTGTCTTTTTGTGTATGTTTGGAACCTGAAAGAGGGCCTGTGTGTCCAAATTTGGCCTGTTCGCTCCAGTTGTATGGTTTGTTTTACTGTTAGCTTTGTATTCCTTGTGAAAAACACAGATAATATGAAAAGTTGGGCATATATTTATGGATTAAATGTTACTCACAAAAGCAGGTTGAGTATAGCTGTAGCTGGATGTGCATAGTGACAAAATTACAGTTTTGGAAATGTACCTAGATAAATTTATTTTCACCTTATGTGGAATATTTCAAAATTGCTCTTTCATATAAATGATTCCTAATGGATAGGAAGTCTCATTTGTATGTACAAAACTACATTTCACAAGCTGAAATGAGTGTCTGACAATAATATTTTATCCTGACAGATTTTTTTTTTCATTAATCTCAAAGCACTTTGCGGCATTAATTAAATCTCACAAAAGCCTGTATAAAATAGGTAATGGAAGGTTTATTGTATGGAAACTATTTTAGAGTCTTCATGAGAATACAGCACTTGCATAGGGAGTAAGACTAATTTTTTTTGTCTTGACGTCTTTCTCTAAAATGAAGTATGTGAAGCTTCTTATTTTTATCATACACACCAAGACACATTTGGTTTATAATTACAGTGAGCAGTGTTATAATTACTTGCATTTTGAACTATCTCACTGTAACAGTCATTGCTTGGTTGCTAGAACTTATGTTTGAAGGAGCTTTTCTGTGTACAGGAATATCTATGAGCCCTAGAATCACCATATATAGCCTAAACTTACTAGCAGGTGCAATACTCAATTTACATAGGTATTAAAAGCTAAAAATGCCCTTAATTTTTCTGGCCAATTTGTGCTTATTTTTAAAGTAGTAGTTTAACAAAGGATTTTTTAATAAAATTCCATTTTTATTTTATATCAGAGAGGTTTGAATTGTTCTTGGTTTCCTCAGCATCAGGACAGTATGTGCCTGAAAATAGGCAAGGGGGCTAAAAAGGCCCCTCAAAATACAGTCTTTCTAATATACCTGTGACAATTTGCATACTTGTCAGGTCATTTTCTGCCAGTTTCCTTCTCTATGATTCTTTAGTTATGCACAAGCATTTTTAGTATAATTGTGTTTCTGAAATATATTTTTAAGAATTAGTTAGATAAATTGAGCCATTACGATTGGCTTTTCCAGTGTGGCAGGAACTCCTTTGTTTAAATGCATTGGGTAAATTAATTTTTTTTTCACTTTTTTAATATTTCCCATTGATACTTTGTTTCTAGCTGTGTAAGAGCAACACACCTTGACTACCACCCTGACTGAGGAAAGTGCTCAATGAAAGACCCACATATATCTTTGCTAAAAAAACCAAACCAAACCAAACCAAACCAAACCAAACCAAACCAAACCACACCAAACCAAACCAAACCAAACCAAACCAAACCAAACCAAACCAAACCAAACCAAACCAAAACAAATCAAAACAAAACAAAACAAAAAACCCCACAAACCCTGAGATGTGTATTTTGCCCCTTAATGCCAGAAAAAAAAAAAAAAAAAGTTGAGGGCTAGAACTCAATAAGATCAGTGTTATCAACTGGGAATTAGTTGCTTCCAAAAGCATGACAGATATTGCGAACATTTCCTGGAGACATATATTCATTACAATAGGTTAATGTTTGTGATATGTTGGGCTTACTGAAAAACCTGTTAAGAGTCTATAAATGCTATCGAGTTTTGACGGAGGCATTTAGCCTATCTGAGATTTTTTTTCTATGGAGAGTTAAAAAAACAAGTTATACTCAAACTACCAAGTCAAACGGTTGATGTAGAATGAATTGGAACGGGCTTGTTTGTGTACACAAGCTATACTACCAGTGGTATCACATACATAGCATGAATGCAACTATTATTGGCAGAAAGAGTTGCCTTGCATCAATGCAGGCATTCCCGTAGATCATACTGAATTATGTCAACAGTCTGTTTCACTTCCCAGCTTGTATACTTGTGTGCAGGTTACAGTGTGTTCCAGGATATATATTCTAACTTAAAAAAAACCCACAGTTTTAAGCAAATCGGTGATACCTTTTTAAATACTATGTCTAAGATAAGCATTGGCAAATCTAAACAAGAGATGAGAAAGAAAAAATAGATTAAACTCCAAACACTTGGAGATTTCAGCTTAAAAGTAGCTACTTTAGTACTCGGTGGTAAAGTGTTGTACCAGGAGAGAGCTGGTCTTCAGGCTAACCTCCAAAATTTTCCTCAGCTTCTTGGGTTTTTCACATTGCACAGGAATGTTTTTTGTCTTGACTTGCAGCCCAAGTGAGGCTAATATTATTGTGCTCTGTATACATGTTTGTATAGTTTTATAAGATTTTGGTAAGTTTTAAACCCTCTGGTCACTTTCAAATACATTTGACAAAGGATACTGTTTCTATAATCTCCATGAAAAGAGGTGACCATGAATAGGAAAGAAAAATTCAGGAGCGTTTGCCTAATGTGATAAGCTTTTTGTTTTATTTTTTCAGTCATGGAAGCCATGTGTTCTGGGTGATTACCTGGGGAGTTTGCTGGGCAAATGAACATTAACCTTTCAGGAGTGTGTGAGGGAAATGCAATTTGACTTGGCAAAGTGATCCTTTTTAGCCTGACAAGGGGAATGGATCTTACCTGAGGCACAAGGGGATACAAAACAGTAGCTGAAGCAAGTGGGGTGGTTTGCAGTGACAGTGTGTGTTGACAGACATAGAAAGAGTATCAAATTAGTGTGGATTGTTTGTCCTAAGGTCTTTGTTTTTTTTGGTTTTGTTTTGGGTTTTTTCCTCTCTCCTTTGTTTTTTCTTTTTCTATTTCTAGTTGGCCTTATAAAGATTAAGGAGGAAAAAAGGAGAGGCTAAACTGTTGTGAGCTTTGAAAGCATGTGTGGTTTTCTTGTTACTCAGAATCTTGCTGGCCTTTGAGTTTTTTTCCACAGTATGTGGTATGAATAATCACCTGCTAAAGGAGAATACATTTGTTCACCTAACATGAAAAAAACAGGTTTTGAAACAGTGTGAAGAAATGGAGAAGCTCATGGGTGAAGTTGGAAAAGATGTTGTAGTATTCACCCTCATTGTGAAAACACTTCTACTGTGAGGAGGTTGTAAACCTTTTGGAAGGACCATGGCCTGTTGAGAAGAAAGGATCTAATCCTTGAGGCATTACACATCCTCCAGCCAATGCCAATATGCTTATGCACTGAAAGTGGCTCTGCATCAGGACTGCTCAAGGATAGAGGAAGCAGGACAGTTGGAAACTGCCTGGCAGGTAGCTGTGGCAGCTGGGACTGCCTGTAAAATTGGCTGCTACAAAGGCAGCAGACATAATGAGATGGCTAGGTTGCTTAAGTATGGAGGAGGAGCTTGGCAGCATGCATCATGTTGGTGCTAATGGCAGAGGGAAGAAGACGAGCACCTGGGAGACTAAACTCAGGCTGATAAGCAGGAGTCTGACTGACCAGGAACTGCATGACAGTGTTGCCTGAAATCATCCTTGTGCTGTGTCTGAGTCCTGGGAGGCAGATAGAGCTCTGGCATAATGCATAGATGAGACAATAGTGTAGAGGGGAGGCATTAAGGCTGTTGGTTGTCATACAGGACTGCAGTGTAGACATAGCCTAGAGGTGGGATATCGAGGGAGTGATGTGCCAACTGAAGTGCCATTTGCTTAAACCTCAGTTCACCTCTAAATCTAGATAGATATTACTGCATAATGTTTCAGGGAGTAAGGGAAAAGAAAGCTGCAAGTAATTTGAATGGGAAGCCTGAAAGCCTCAGTTGCTCACAGGTGCATTGTCACTTGCTACAGATCATTCAGTATTTCTGTATGAAGACTGCATTTCAAAAGAAATTCAGCAGTTAAAACAAAGGGAAATGAAGGTGGAAGGAGGAAGGTGGGTTTTTTCCCCCTGTATTTTTAATGAAAGACATTATCTTTAACTATTAAAGGTCAAATTGCATTTCTCTATAACTTACTGGACCAGTGTAATTACACCTCTATTTACTACTGTTTTAAGTATTTTCATGGTACACTTTCTGGACTGACATTTTCAGAAACTTGTAGTTAGTCATAAACAATAGCTCTCTGTATTACTAACTTTCTGTGATAGCGGTAGATTGTTCAGCTGTTAAGCAAGTATTGCTCTCATTTTTCTTGTTTATATGTTGTCAGACTATAAATTCACTTGTGACAGTCCACGCACAACAGCTTTTCACTGTATCTTTTACAGCAAGGATGCCTGCCAGTGAAATTACTTCTGACTCACCTTGATTAAAGAACAGTAACTAGCGTTTCTAAAAAACATTCTGAGAGACTTTAACCAGACATGCCAGTGTTGACAGGAGGTGAAATTATATAATTTGTATTTTGACATCGCTGAGGATGTAAAAATAATTTAATATCTTAGTTCTCAGAGCTCAAAGCTGGAACTTCCATCACAGCCTACTTCTATCAACAGATCTCTTTTGATCTGCAACATTTCTTTGAGGAAGGTGGTTAGTCTTTCTACTGACAGTCTCAAGGAGAAGTAGTGAACTGGCCTGCTCTGCCTATCGGCAAGTGAAACTCTTTTGACAACTAGTTGAAGTATGCTTTGGTTCTGTGGTAGCAATGATACTGACCAGTCTGTGTGCTTATGTTACCCTCTGTACTGAGGAGCCTTGAGAGGACAAGGCTCTGTTATGTGATGATGGCCTTATATTTAAATCTTTATGTATTTGTCATGGTTTAACCCCCGCCAATGACTCATCCCCAGGCAGCCGCTCGCTCACTGCCCCCATGTCGGGATGGGGGAGAGAATCAGAAGGTAGAAGTGAGAAAGCTCGTGGGCTGAGATCAGTTGGAAAGGTAAAGCACGAGGCGGGCACAGCAGCGGAGCAGCACAAGGGATTCCTTCCTTCCCCGCTCCCCAGGGCAGGCAGGCTCAGCCATCCCCAGGGCAGCAGGGCTCCGGCACGCCTGGCGGTGGCTCGGGAAGGCAAACGCCATCACTCCGGATGTCCACCCCGTCCTTCTCCTTCCCCCAGGTGTATCTGCTGAGCATGAGGCCATGCGGTGTGGGATGTCCCCTGGGTCAGCTGTCCTTGTGCCCCCCATCTGCTCGCTGGTGGGGTGGGTGAGGGGCAGAAGCTGCCTCGGCTTGGTGTGAGCGCTGCTCAGCTGTAACTAACACACCCCTCTGCTATCAACACGGTTTTCAGCACAAACCCAAAGCATAGCCCTGTATCAGCTGCTGTGAAGAAAATTAACTCTACCCCAGCCAAAACCAGCACATATATAGCAATATACAACTATACTTATTTATATCCATATATATAGCTTAAATAGAAGCAGTCTTTACAGTTGTACTGCACCCTTTAATATGACGGAAGTCCCAAGAGTCTTTCTGTTTTCTGTGGGTACTACTTCTCCCTCCTGTAAATATATTTCACCTTAAACTACGCACATTTCTTATCATATTTTGATTCATTAATAACATACCAGTTTAGTGAAGGTGTTTTACTTACCAGTGGGCCTTTCAGTTCTTACACTGACCTGTTCACTGATCTCTCCTCTAAACTTAGTTTTTCAAGAATATTTTTGTAATTTGCTGGTTAAATTGAATGTGTCACCTACCAGTGATCATTATCATGAAATATTAACCGTTCAAAATGTTGAATGTGAAATATGCTGGTGGCCTCTGGTTTATATTCATTGTGCATCAACATTATCACCTTTGTTTATGAGGTCAGCAAAGACCTAATATCTGCCAAGACACATACATTTTTTGTGTAAGAACTGGCTGTGGTGGTGGGCAGTCAGGCATGCTAAAAGGACAATAAGTTTAGTCTTGGACTTGCTTATGAATTTGCTATGTCATTCAGCCAGTACTGACTCATTAACTTTAAATATGAACTTAAAATGAAGTGACAGTGACGATGATTCACATCATCTTCATTACAAGCACTAACAAGATCATTGTGGTAGAAAGTGCGGAGTCAGACTGATCAGTCAAATGAACAAGATGGATAGGAGGAAGTGTTTCAGTGATACGCTTTTTGTAGTGAGATAAGCAGAAGATGCTACATGAAATTTACCTAATAAAATGGCATTTCAAAATGTTTTCAACAATTGCCTAGCCATAGGTTCCCAAGTTTCCACAACAAAGTTTCTGTGAAGCTGCAAACTGCAAATGTAGCCCAAGAGCTAAATAACTCTTTTTTTTTTTTTCTAATGGGAATCTCAAGTTAGTAATTTGCCACCTTTTGACAGTGCATCTGTTTCTGTGATGTGTTCAAACATTTTCCTGGAAGGTAACTTAGGTTTTGATACTGTGCAGAATCCTGCTCTGGAATGTACTATGCATGTTCTCCTCCTCCCTGTAAAACAAGATGTCTTTGTACTAGAAGACAACATTTGCTTTGTTCACTCTAAGGCACTCAAATGTGTGAATTGCGTGCTGTATTACGTTTATGGGGCAAGTTATTGGTAATGGGGGGCTGCAGGACAAGGTCCTGAAATAGCCAGTTTGTGTTACAAAAATGTAAATTTGTCCTTCTTAGCTTGGCATACTTTAACTTGACTTTCTGCACACTCCATTTGGCCCGTCTCAAGTCACCTGACGAAGAGTCCAAGTGTGTTCCTCAAAAGTGATGACTGCACTCCTGAGACTGTGGATTTAATAACAGAATGCAAAATCTGGGAGAGATGGGGCAGCTTGACATTGAAGACAGGATGCAAGTTCAGCAGGAAAGACAATGAGGACCCAAAGTGTGTTTTGGTTTCCTTTGACAAGTCTGGCCTGGCTGCAGGTAGGAGCAAGGTTACAGTTCTGGCCAGCAAATCTCTCTCCAGCTTACCTTCCCTGAACTGGACACCAGTCAGTTCTCCCAGTCAAGGCTGTGAACCACCACGCTATGTGGGTGCAAGCAGAAACTGAAGCCTGAACTTTCATGACTGTACAGAAATACTGATGCTGGAGTATCAGGCACCAAGGATACATCCAATACCTTGCATGAAGGCTGTATAGAACCTGGAACTCCAAAATCCTCATTCAGAGCTTTACTTGAACATTTTTTAAAATCTTTTTTATCAGCTTAATACTTGTTCCTGAGATTAAAAAAATCCTCTTAAATGTCTGAAGGAACACACTCTGGAATTCATCTTGGGTGGACTTACTGTCATTTTTAATCCTTTGTGGCTCCAGACTTTACCAAATACTTTGATATATTTATCAAATAACATACACAATTTCTATTGCTAAAAAGGTATCTTTTTTTTTTCTATGACTCATCTTTGTCTTATTCTGTGTCTGCAAGGGATGCGTGTAAAGCTTCTCTGAAGAATCTGATAGCTTCAGCAGCTTGTCACTGGGGCCCAGCTCTCTCCTTTAAAATAGTTCATTTTGTAAATGGCAATTCAATACATTTTATATAAGGGAATCATTACCAACTAGACATGGGGATAGCAGTGGATTTTTATTTTTTTTTTTCTATTGCACATACTCAATTTCCTCATGGAATTTCATTTCACAGTTGGAGACTTGACTCCTGACTAGAGTTGTATAATACTGCCAATTTTTGTTTTGACTAATCAAGTGTAAAAATGGCTAACTTTGCAAGAATACAGCGTATTTAATCCAGCTCAAGTGTATCACGTAACTGTAAAGCAAGTGATTCTTGTCTATGAAAATAACCAGACTGAAGTACTGGAAATCTGAAACGGGAAAACTTGGTTTTCCCATAGGTACACAGGTTGAACCAAAGATTATTTGTTGCCTGTCTTGATCAGAATGTAGGGTTATAAATGTTTCATTCTTATTTAAAATTACATAAAACTGAGCAGATTAATTATCTGTTGTACTCACCTGTTTCCTACTATTCTGGTAGCACATAGCAGGGTTAAATGTAGCTGAACAAGTCTCTTATGGTTCCGCAGAGTGGGGAGCAGGGCCTAGAGAGCTGAGGCATGAATTTTTGCAGTGGATGTTTTGCTAGCTTCTGCTTTTGTAGGGAAAGCACATGGCTGAGTAGCTATTGCTGAATCTTGCTCGAATAATGCTGTTAAGCTTTCCATATAAGTATGGTGCATGGGTGGAAACGTGCTTGAAGCTCCAATTCTGTGGGTGAGAGTTCAAGGCCAGACACATAGATATGTCTGCTTGTAGGAATACAGGGCAGAAATAAAGTTTCTGTAAGAAGCTGTTTTCCCACAGTTGTTTTTTACTTACGTGCGTTATGTCATACATCAGCTTTATTTCTCATACAAAATATTTTTACCACTAATCGCACCTTCTCCTAGATTATGTCTAAAGTGTGAGATTTGCACATGTAGAATGAGAACGTAGAAACTTCTTGTTTCTTGAGATTGAGTGTGTGTGCCACAACTTCATTCCAGTCCTTGCCTCTGCTCTGGATTTCTGGGATTTCTGTCCTGTGGAAAATACTTGCAAGTCATATGACCAGAATCAAAAATTGTTCTGGTGTTTATTATTTTTCCCCAAATCAAATTATCTTTCTAGTCTAGTCTTGGCAGACCTATTGAGGCCATTTAATCTTTTGGTGTTTTCCTGGAGTGCCTTAAGCTGCAGTACTCAGTTTCCTCTCTTGAGTACTTGATCTATGGACAGTGATTTTGGGGAGAAAGCAAGAAAGAAGCGGAGGGCTAGTCCTGGAAGCAAATGCATCAAAGAAGGATATTTGGAAGAAGATAGATGAGAAAGGTACTAGTAAAAGAAATTATAGGGAGTTGAATGGTGTGTATCCATGAGATCAACAGTGTCAGCTTGTGTTCTGTGCTACCATTCAAGCCTGGGTTCAGCAAGGCTTTTTGCTGTACAAATGCATGGTACTGCATGGTACTCAAATGTATGCTGAAGTGCTACCCAAACTGGGATTGGCCTTAAAAGTGAGCCCACATTTTCATCTGATGCATCTGATTTGGTGTCTCAATAAAAGGAAGATAGTAATACATTGTTCTGTCATCCTAGTCTCCAAAGGGCATGTGGATGTTATAAGGAAGTATCTGTTAAATTTCCTGGAATTAGAACTGACAATATAATAAACACTTCCAGTTTTTGTTTACTGTGCTTTGTGTGGCATTTATTCTTTTGTCTTTTCCTGAAACCGATACATTTTTTGAGAGCATAAATATTTTCTCACATCTGTCAGACGACTTCTAGTAAAGTGTTTAAACAGTAAGATGATGTCCTGGATTTTGTGTGGATGTACACTTGTGTTGGTGATACATGGGGTGATGCTAATGTATACTTATGATAGTTTGTAGTTCTTAATTTTTTTTTGATGGTATATTTTTGTGCAAGTCTCTCTTCTCCTGAAATCTTAGTGTGCTAACTGTTCTTAACAATCCTACTGTTCTCTGCAATTGTACCTTCC
This sequence comes from Falco biarmicus, assembly GCF_023638135.1. Taxonomy (NCBI): domain Eukaryota; kingdom Metazoa; phylum Chordata; class Aves; order Falconiformes; family Falconidae; genus Falco; species Falco biarmicus. The sequence goes on along the minus strand of NC_079311.1, from coordinate 4,026,009 downwards.
TTATTTTTCATGGCTTTAGTTTATGGACTTTCTCACAGCATTTTCTAACAATTTAGCATTTTTTTTTCCAGAAGTTTGAGCCGAGATTACACAACTGTTCTCTCAGAACTGGGCCTGGGTTCAAGTCAGTTGATCACCAAAGAAAATTACATAGCCCTGTATTTTAAAGGAAATTTTAAGTCCCTTGCACAGGAGTCCCATAGTGGCCTCAGCCTTAGGGGGCTTTCCTTGAGAGGCATCTTGATTCGACGTAAAGCACAAATACGGGGCAGTTTTCAGTTTATGCCTGAATTTATGGCAAGCAGAGAAATGTGAGTTCATAAGACTAAGTCCATATCTGAATTTAATCTGTGATTTAGATTTGATGGGGTCAGTAGTATCTGCTGTCTATATGAATTTATACTCTTTGATTAACAAGACAAATGAGCTTACTGTTTTTCTTAGTCTTGTGCCTGTAGCTGTACAATCTTTGGAGTGAGTCTTGTCAAGTCTCAGACTGAGTGTCACAGACATTATTCAGGACTTGGCTAAAGACTGCTCTGAAAACACAGGTGCAGACAGGGTTCTTTTGATGCTTAGTGCATTTCTCTGTCATTCCTGTTATGTATTATTCCTTACCTTGAGAAAAAACTGCCCTCAGCAAGATAAAAAATCCACAAGCCATGACAATATTTCTTAGCAATATGTCATGGTTTCTGGCTAGATTTTTATTTGCCTACAGAGATTTAATAACCTTCTTAATTTAACTGAGGAGACTTAAATGATAGGATATCAGAAGATAATGAATTGTTCTTGTTTCTAGTCACTGGGTCTCATTCTAGAGGAACAGGAAGAGTCAGTCCTTTGTGACTTGTCTCAGAACTCTGTGCTACAGTAAAATGTGATGAATACTGGGAAGTGAAGAGTCTTTATGCAGTGATGTATATTGGGTTAGAACTCACAGAACTAATCTAAACCGTAAAAATAGTACAAACTTTCCAAATGACAATTTTGCATTGATTTCAGTAGGACCAAGATTGTTCTGAAATTTGACTTCTTAGTCAGTCCAGGACTTTATAGATTTTCCTTGGTAGTTAGTTGACAGTCTCTGAGAATCTGCTTAGTTTTAGCCCTTGAACTGATCATCCTTTATTTAGAGACCAACACATTGGAGTAAGTCTGAGTGGATGAGCAGTAACTTGCAGTATGTAAGGAAGATTTACCGGCTGGTCACTGCTTGGTGTACTGCTTGGCTGTGACTGCAGTTTTAAGTTTGTTACTCCTCTTTCTGTGAGTTTGCTCCAAGCCCTTGGTTTTTTGTGTAGGTCAGTAATCTGTGTCCCTGCTACAGAGTGTATTCTTTTACTGAGTAGCAAAATCATAGGGTGGTTTGGATTGGAAGGGACATTAAAGATCACTTTCTTCCATGAATGGTTTGGTTTCCTGCTTCCCTGACACCGGTGTCAATCCTACCTCTGTTGGCCTCAGCCTCAGTTTTGTGCTGGTAGGGTGGTTGTCCACATCTGTCTTGAAAGGTTAGATGTGTGGGAATAAATCCAAAAGATAGATCAGGTAGTTTAAGAAAACAGAAAGAACATCTTATATTTATGTGTGAGGGAATGATAAATTAAATGAAGTATACTGGTAGGTGTGTATATAAATCTGTATATATGTCCTGTATGATTGGATGTGGCTATAAAAACCACAAACAGCCAGGAAAGCAACTTGGATATTTCCTGTCATAATCTTCAAAAGAAAGTATTCCTTTGCTGGAACTGGAGTTAGAGAAATTTCCTGGGAAAGTGCTTGAAATATTTTACTAATACTCTCCTACTGGTTAGGGTTTTTTGATTGTTTGAAATTAAATTACGCATCAGTATTTTAGATAGCAAAGGGTCTCAAAATGAGGACACTGTTCTTTCTCTTTACCTTTCTAGGGGAAAAAAAAAGAAAAAATGAATGTTACATGACAGAAACTCGTTTAGTTTGGCTTAGTGTCGTTTTAATTCAAGATGACTTAGTTTTAAAAGGTCTATAAATATTTATCTGCTTTACAGCCGGGTAAACCAGAAGAGAGAAGACTTCCATCAGGACCTATAGTGCTTACAGACATCCATGTAGAAAGATCATTGTGGTTGTAACGTCAGAGCTACACTGAGAGTAGCAGCTTATGGCAGCTTATGGCAGGACATTTTGAGAGCTGTACTTCCCTGGGAAGTAGCACCAAGTGTCTTGCAACAATAAGACACCTATGTGTGTTTTTTTGTTTGTTTTTGGGTTTTTTTTTTGTTTGTTTTGTTTGTTTGTTTGTGGGTGTTTGGTTGGGTTTTTTTGGTTGTTTGTTTTGGTTTGGTTTGGATGTTTTGGTTTGGGGTTTTTTGTTTGGGTATTTTACTCAAACTGTAAGAATGGTGCAAATAGTTTAAAGAGAAACATCTTACACAATGAGTGAGAGACTCAAATAGAAGCCTGAAAAGGTAAAAGTTAGTAACTAAAACTGCAGTTTTGGGGATATGCTCTACACATCAATTTTTCTGTTTAAAAACAGGGACAGAGTGTTTTCTTCTCTACTTTTCTGCTTTTCTGGAAAAATGAGAACTCCCAGGTAGCAGAAATACTCCTAAAAGTAAGACAGTGTATTTTTCTCTGGCTCCTGTGGATGTTAGTGGAGGAAATCTAATGCCTAGAAAAGATGTACATTAAAAGTTGGGGGGGGGGGGGATGTTACTCTGGACCTCAAATCAATAAAATAATTGTTTGAAGAAAGGTAAAAATTCAGAACTCTAATACAGCATAGGAGGAAATACAGTGTAAAACACTAATCTGTGAAATATTTGTGGAATACTTGATAGCAAGCTCAGAGATTCTAGAGCTTGTAAGATGAGAAGCCTGTCTGTTTCTTTCTGTCTTAATTTGACTGTTTTATCCAAGGAAAGCAGATGCAAAAAAACTGACCTGCACTCACTGTAGGTAAATCTAAGGGGCTAGCAAATGTGAGAGGCAATATATGTTTATTTGAAAGTTCCCATATCAATGACCTAAGATGGAAGAGAAACTCAGAAGGAATTTTCAGAGCATTCCAATATTTCTATTTATGTCTTAATATTTGACTCAGAGCTGGGATAATCAGCAACAAATACAGAGCATATGTTGTTTCTTTAAAAAAAGTGTATTTTTTTCCTTCCACAAAAGAGGGACAAGGGGGTGATTGTTTTCTCTCTGCGAAGTGTTTGTATCTTCTTACTGCGGAAGGGATGTGAAGAATTCATCTGTCTCTGGGAGATGAGTTTGAAACACTAGCCATCCTAAAAATGAACAGTTGGTACTTGAGTTATTTTAGTCAGCACTGTTTTCTATGTGTTTTGCTCCTAAAGTAGCTGCAAATAGGAACAGAATAAGAGCCAAAGGTTAATCTATATTATGTTAATGATTTTATTTGCATCAAGCCAAATTTTGTTTTAAAATATGAAGGAACTGGTACATGGTCTCTTCTACAGAGAAACTTGTCAGAATCCCTTGTGTTAGGCAGAATTCCTTGGGGAGAAGTATCACAGATACCAAGTGTGATGGGATGGCTAATGTTCAGAGCTGCTCCGGTTTGTGTATTCCCAGTGCTCAGTCAGCCTGAGAAGCTGTTGCATTGCCATGGTGCTGGGACAGAAAGCCTTGACACTTGAGACCATCAGCTGGAGCAGAGAATACGAATGAGTTTTAAGAGAGGCAAAGGGGGAGATGAGGAATGAGTGAGGTGAATATTAAAAATTTAAATAATAGGTGTCAGCTAACTCAGTTGGACTGGAACACGTTAGGAGATGCTGACACAAGAGGGATGCTAGAAAGTAGGTGTTCATAATGAGAAATGGGGGAGGTAATCTCTCCAGCTGCTACAGCAGCAGCCAGAAAAAAACCTCTAATAAAGGACCTCTGAAAGTCTCAACAGCTAACTAGTTTACAAATGATGCTAACATTTCTATTGTATGTGCAAATGTTGAAAATGTCAATTACTACAATGAGCAGTGCAATTTACTTGTGCAAACTGATAAAACACAATAGGGAATATCCAGTTAATATAATGATTTCACTCAGCCATCTAATGAAAAGAAAATTTTCCACTCAAGATCAGGATTTGGTTTAGATGCTTTCTTATACAGCGACAAAACAATAATACTAAGTGCTATAAAAAAAAGGCTTTCTTAGGTGAATTGTAATTTGAATTGTAGTCGTTGTAGGTTTCCTTTAAATATTTTAGTACCTAATAAATATTCTAACAACAATGTAGATGAATTTTAACAGAGTGTCTTGCTGGTACTACTCATGCTAATTTACAAGATTTACAGCAATTACCATTCCTGAAAGCTAAAAAATAGTGAGTTATTTCATGAATACATAAAAGAAGGCCTTTGAAAAGATTTAACAGGGCTCTTAAAATGAAATACTTGGCTCAGATATAATTTGAGCTGGATACAAAATAAAAGTGCACTGTCATTCCTGACATTCATAAAAATAAATTATTGTGTATTGTTTCCTTTTCTGTATTTCTGAATACAGATCAGTATGAAAGAAACTAGATACTTCATTCTTTTGTTTCTGAGGACGTTGGTACATTGCTGTGTGCACACCCAAATAGCCAAATAACCCTGGAACCAAAGAAGGCTCTCTCTTAAGTTTATGTATGGTAAACCAGAAGGATTAGTCTTTTAAGTAACTGAAAAGTTTTGTAAAAAACATATAGATAAATCTAATTGAATTTTTAATGGTATTTCTGTATGTTCCTTAGCACATCTACTGTGCAGCCATTTCAATGGTATCATATATGTAGGGACTTTTCCTTTTACAAGGGAGGCAGAGCAATAGCACATGAGAAGGAGGTCACAGTATTTCAGTTCAGAGGTGAAAGCTCGATTGTAGTAAAATCAGTGTGAAAAAAAATCTATTGATTAGTAAGGTAGGATTTATTTATCACTGACATTTGGCTAGAAGTTCCCTCTGAACATTTAAATGAAAGAATCTGTGTGCTTTTCCCTCCCACTGGTGTTTATTCTCCTAGTAAGTTTTCATGTATATACATACATATATATATATATATATATATATATATATATAAGTACATCATACGGTACTTGGTAAATATTACTTTCTTTTTCATCTCATTTTGGGATCCTGCACTGACCACTGTAAGACTTCAATTCATAACCATTTTTTATAAACAGCAGGAAGAAAAGCACTATAAGTCTGTTTTTTCACTTTGTATCAAGTCTTTGATAAATATTCTGTACTAGAATAAAAATCATTCTCAAAATGGTGTGCTTTTACATAGTGCCATGTATAAATTGCATAATGCTATATGTAAACTGAAGTTCAATGGGGAAAAAAACTTTCTTGGTAGTGGTTTATAAGCTGGCAGTTTAGATTTAAATGAATTGGTATCTTTAGAAGATACAGAAGAGCTGTGTAAAGTATTCTCAGTATAAATCTACGCAAGTTAAAATCTCCACCAGTGTCATAGTCTTTGCCAAAATTAGGTAGTTCAAATAAAAAGACCACCACCAGCATGTAATATGGATTCCCCACATGCATTCAAAGTGTTCTTTGATCATTTTGAGCTCAGGTAGAGAACGACAATTAGAAAAAGTACTTAACTAGTTTACCTTGATTCCAAGGGAGGAAACAAGTAAAGGACAACCATATGGATAGGGCCAACCAGGCATACTGATAATTCATAGCTGTAATTACACAAGTGTAAGCACAAAAGTGATAAAATTTCTCACACCTTCTGACTGTAGCCATAGGAATAATTCACTTGTATACTTCAGCCATGCTTTTCTTCAGGTGTTTGAAAAGCATGTTCTGTGCCGCAAAGCAACTATTCCACACCATGTCAGAAAATAAACTGGGTGTTTTTGTTACAAATAGTGTCTTTTTAATAGGAATATGCTAATAAATGTGTACAAATTCTCTTAATATACACCGAAGTATAGATATTCTTCAGAATTATGCCTTCAAAATTATGTGATAGTACATGTCCACTGAAATGTAATGGATAATAAAATGGTAGCAATTGGACACTTCTTCAATTTAACTTGAAAATTAGGGTTACTTTTTCTAAGAAGGGATGGAAACCGGGAAACTATTTCCATTTGTATTCTTCAGCTGCTCTGCTTGCAGACAATCTTGCACATAGGGTGTTTTGAATGTTGCCTCATGAGCATGTACCACCGTAATCACAAGGAACTCTTAAATTTATGCTGTGTGTGCCACACTGGGACGTTGAAGTGGGCTTTGTACAATTTAATTAGACTGTTCTTTTCCTTCTCATTTTGTTGCCTAAATATATATACCACTGCTGTGTCTACACTTTTTTTTTTTTTGCAGTTTTTTGCAAATCATACAGAATAAGTGTCCCAAAGGCACTTTTACGTTGTGGGATCAGAGAGAAAATCTTACTATTAACTTCTCAAGTGAGAGAGAGACAACTGAGTGGCAGGCTGGCTGTAAGCCATGTCCATGACTGCTTCTGGTCTAAATATGAGTGTCTTCAGCTCATGCTTGACTGACGCATGCAACTGCAAAGTTTCCTATTCAGATCAGCAACTTTGTCCAGTTACACCAGTTGCCTAGTGTTCACTTGCTTCAGACACTGGCAGAAGCCTCCTTTTTGGAACTGGCATGGGTAGATTTGTGATCAGAAGGTCATTTGTGCCGTGATGTGCTGAAAGAGCAGACAGCTTCAGGGTAGGAAGCAGCGTTCTTGCTCTGTTGAGGTGATGAGAAAAGCATGCTATTTACTGGACCATTTGCCTAGAATCCCAGATGTGCAGGAGAGAGGAAATATGGGATGAGTAGTAGCTTCATTTGCAAAAACTTTCTGAGGAGATTCACCAAATGTAGCTTACTGCGCTTACTGCCATGGTGTTATGGAGTTCTGCTCAGGCAATATGCAGTAAGCTGCAGTATTTAATGTTGTATGCAGCCTAAATCTGAAAGTCTGAGTAAGTCTGCATCTTTAACATAGCTGTCAAAATGAGGAAGACCAACCTGAGAGTCTGCCTACTGGTGAAGAGTGACTCTTTCTAAAAATCAGTACTGAGAAGCTCAATATTTGTGGATGTTTTTTCATGTACAAAGCAAGATGTGCTGCAGTCAGCATGAGATGCATTTTGCCATATGGATGGACATCAGTTATTATTTTCTTTAATTACTCTGGACCTGCAGAGAAAGCAGCACTGTAAATTAGTTGAATTTTGTATTTTAGTATAGGTTTATTAACATTATGTGTGAAGTTATGTAGAATAATTTAATCCAAATCCTTTTTTTCTTGACTACTGAATTATTTTTATAAGTTTCAAAGTAAACCTAATATGTCATTCATAGGTTGTAAGCATTTCTGAAAATGGATGTCGTAAAAATTTGCCACATTTTTCAAAATAATGGGTGGCAAGGTAGGGAAATAAAAGTATGTTTTTGAAGTCACCTTGAAATAATGTGAGGGTTCCCCCAATGCTAAAATAATATGCATGTACGAATCCTTAGTACAAGAGAGATGTGGACATGCTGGAGGGAGTCCCACAGTGGACCATAATGATGAGGATGAAGGAAATGGAGCATCTCTCCTATGAGGAAAGGCTGAGAGAGCTGGGATGGCTTAGCCTGGAGATGAAAAGGTTCAGGGGGAAAATCCTGAATGTGTACAAATACCTGAAGAGGAGTAAGCCAGGCTCTTTTCACAGGTGCCCAGTGACAGGACAGAATAAATCTTATGAATTTAATTAATTGTAAACATATTCCATAGCATTACTATACATTTATGCATCTGTATTACTTAGATACCTTAATGATTTTTTGTTACACCTGCATGCTTGCCCTTCTTTAGTTTCATCTGAGATCAGAAATCCATGGGTTTATGATTGTAATATTTTTTGCCCTGAGTTAACAGGTGCTGTCAGTGTTAATTGTTTGATTGGGGGTCAATCAACATTTAAAAACAGATATGAGTTTGTGTAAGATTAGGAAACAGATCAGGTTGACTAAGTGAAAAATATACAGAAATAGATGTGTTGGGGCAGGAAATATGCATGGTTCTGAATGTTGCCCAACCGGGTACTAAACAGGCAAACTTTGTTTGAAGAAATCATTTCTTGGTTATTTTAATGTATTTTAATGTTGTGGATCTCAGCTTTTATATTGGGAGGGAGGTGGAAGCAAAGAACTGTCAGGGTGTGAAAGCAAATACAAAAAAATTTCTGATAACAGAGAAGAAATTAGTGTGAAAGGCAACAGAGAAGACATTATCACCAGCTATCCTTAAATGCCCAAATCTTTCTTTGTCGCTTTATTTTTTTGAAATGTTTGTTTTGCATTTACATTTCACAGTTCTCAACAAAATTAAGTGTGACTGAATTGGTATTTCCAGCCTGTTTTCCTTAGCCAGAGGAAATTCAATTAACAGCAAGGACAGAAGAAAAAGATAACAAATAATTATTACCCTTCTTTTTACCTTTTTTCCACATAGGCTTAGCTTCAGCAAAACTAGATTTCAAAGAAAGATATTGGACTCTTAAGGAGCTTGTAAATAACATTTCCAGCTATTTTTACTGATTTTGTGTTAAACAAATTGTGCTTTGCAATTTTATAACTGTAATGGGTCCTTTTTGCTAATTTATTGGAACGATGCTCCATTTTTGCTTTACACATTTTTAAAGCTGTTATTTATGGTTTAAATATTTTCAACATCAGAGCTATGTTTAGGTCTTTATTTTTATAGACTAGCTTTGATGTCTTAGCATGACATTGAAAATATGCATTCCACTGGCTTTTTGCATCTGGAAATGAAGTTTGAATGACTTAAAACATAAACAAAAGAATAGAAAATGAGATCAGGCACAGCATTAAAAAGGAGGAAGCTTTTCTTGAAGTAGGCAAGATGTGGAAAATGAGAAAATAACAAAAGCCAGATTCCTTGAGCTAAAGGAAGGACATCAAAACCATTTGTACGTAAGTGTAATTGCCCCATGACACAAATAATCTGTTGTTAAGGATGCTACAATAATTACTGGCATGAGGAATTATTCCCGTGTTTCATCATGTCCTTTTGGATGTTTTCTTTCTAAAAGTGTGTGCTACTGGCATTCTGGTATGTGGCATTAAGAATGAAATTGTTCATTGCCATAAACACCTTAAAATTATGCTTGTGCATACACGGGACTAAAGCCGTGGAAGATCTATGTGGTCATTAAGGATTTCACTGGTGTATTTACAAAAATAAAGACTGCAACCATACTCTTGTCAGTTTGCATGCTGGGAAGCAATATGACTATCATTTTGATTCCAGTGGCTGTGGTATGAGTTAAGCGCTGCAGATGCACTGACAGCTGAGCAGTCTGCATTATGCTAGCTGGGACTCTTGCTCACAGCCTTTATGCTGTCTCTTAACCTCATATACAGTATTTCTTAATATAGCTGCTGCCATTTTCTCAAGAAATGGCTACAAAGGAGAAATAAAGTGGTTGCTGTGATTAATAAATGAATCTGTATGGTACACACTGTAGGACAAGGGAGGGAGAAAGTAAGGTGTGTCAGGCAGGAATAAAGGGAGCACTCAAAGTTTGCAATTCTAGTTCCACTGAAAACAGTGAATTTTTATAGCTTTAGTTATTAGCACTTTTTGAAGCATGCTCGTATGACAGAAGCTGACCTATTAACATGCTGGGAGTACGTATCTCTTCTCATATGTATCTCTTCTCATTCTCCCTTTCCCCCATGCCCTGAATTCTATAGGAAGGAAGTCATGAGCGCATAGGCTGGAAGAGAGATCTGGTATACTCGGGTATAGTCTGCTAGGTCTTCAGTCTGAAGGAGCCTTTTGGAGGGTATCTGTTTACAACTGCAGCAAAGTTTTTGTCGGTGGTGTTTTTGGGTTTGGTTTTTTTTTTTTTTTGGAAGTGAGGAAATAAATCCTAGTAAATTGTCTGCAAAATGTTCACAGGCACCTGGGAGTTAATTGGTAACTCATCCAAATAAGTAAGACAAAATTCTGGGAATTCCTTAGTTTAGGAATCTGAACCTCCAAAAGAATATACTGAGGCTAAGGGAATTTTGCCAGATTAAGTGGTGAAAATTGATTGCAGGTGACTGCCTTGTGAAGTAATTTCAGCAGCTAGTGTAGGAGAAAAATAGACTGGAAAAAATGACAAGTCCTGGACCCCTTTGAATTGGTGAGAATTTTGCCAGTACTGGCAAGATCCTATCCAAAACATTCAATTTCTGAGATGATTGCCAGCTAATTAAAGAAATATTCACCCCTAAATAAAGAAATAGAGAAATTTGTGTTCGCAGAATAGTGATAGTTTATTTTCAAGAGATACATTTTTATGGTAGGAATAATATAGGTGTACATCCACTTCTTTTGCTTTTAAAGGTCGTAACAGTTTAGTATTTATGTCCCATAGGACCTATAAATATTTCATGTTGTGTAGGACCTTGTACTAGAGAGAACTCCTTGGAATTCCAATATTAATTGCAGATTGTCTGAATGGTGTGGGTTTTGTCTGTATTTCTATCAATAAGTTCCAGTGGGCAAGCATAGTATGATGGTATTGGCATACTGCTAGTTGCCAAAGTTAAGAATAGTAAACTAACCTTAAAAATGTATTTCATATATTGCAGAGGGTAACGCTTTCAGGTGAAATTCTTATTGTACTGTCAGTGGGACAGGCAGCCAGTGCGTCAGTAGGATTTTTCATCACTTTAATTTCTGATCCTTTTAAAGGTCTGTTTTTGAGACATGCTTGTTTACCTAGATGCCTGAGGAAGTGATAGTGATACTAAACAGCTTAGGCAGTATTTTGGAAATGTGTTTCTCTAGTGTGTCTGGTGGTATCTGCTCGAGCAACATTACTTAAGTAAGATTAGCTATGTGCATGACATCTGCATTTTATTTTGTTTCATGATATGAGCAGGTTGGCTTTCTGATTTTATTTAGCATTTTATTGAGTGAGATGTGGCAAGGAATGATTGTTAGCTGCACTGGGAGGAAAGGAGAGAAGAAGAAAAAGCAATGGATTTAGAAACCAGTCTAAATATTTAATCTGCTGCCACCCTGCCCCCCCCCCCCCCCTTCCCCCCCCCCAAGTAGAAATGCATACACATTTTGTAGAGCCTAAATGTATTTGCTGGGAAACAAGTGAATGTTGTTGTATGGAGAGCACTTCCTAGGCGTGAATGTAAGTCATGCAATGACTCAGAAACTTGTCACTGTTACACCAGTGATCCTCAGAGAAGGGGAATATCACAAGTAGGATGGGTGCAATTATGTGGAGAGTTCCCCCCCCCCCCCCCCCCCAGGTTTAGTTTCTTTTCAAACAGGTGTTCTGCCTCTGCCTGAAACTGTGAAAGCTCATCCTTGTCCTAGGATAAGTAATAATCTAGTCTCCCTTTTTTTCACTCATTTACACAGAGCACCTACTTCTACACAGATTCATTTCTCTGTAGGCATTTGCTTTCTTTCTCATTCCTTTCTGCTGAGGATAAATATACCTAGGAGAAAAAACTGGGGTTGATTCCATTCTGTGCTGCCATGCTAATGAGGATGGTCTTGGGGCAGCACTGGATGAAGGAAAGTGAACATGAGAAATTTCTGGTTTGCAGGGATGGCGGTTGTGTTGGCTGGAGAGTCTTGAGTGTTAAAAGCAGTCAGCTTTTGCACCACAGTGAATCATGGACTTACAGAATCATTGAGGTTGGAAAAGGCCTTTGAGATCATCAAGTCCAACCGTTAAACTGGGACTGCCAAGTCCAGCACTGAACCATGTCCTTAAGCACTGCATCTGCACAGTTTTTTAAACACCTCCAGGGGTGGGGATTCCACCACCTCCCCACGCAGCCTGTTCCAGTGCCTAACCACCCTTGCAGGGAAGAATTTGTCCATAATATCCCATCTAAACCTTCCCTAGCAAAAGTTGAGGCCATTTCCTCTTGTCCTGTTGCTTGTTACGTGACAGAAGAGACCGATCCCCACCTGCCTACAGCCTCCTGTCAGGTGGTTGTAGAGAGCAATGAGGTCCCCCCTGAGCCTCCTCCTCTCCAGGCTGAACCCCCGAGTTCCCTCAGCTGCTTCTCATAAGACTTGTTCTCTAGACCCTTCCCCAACTTCATCGCCCTGGAGAAGAACACAGCAAAACCAGCATGGAGCTCCATGTATAGTTAGTGTAAAGCAACAGAGAGTTTGGTCTGGAGTATTTAAAAAAGGAACTAACTTTTCTACTCACTGTATAGATTTAGATTCCTAAAACACCCAATCAATCATTAAACATATTCATCTGAATACTTTTCAGTTCTTTACAGCACTAATTGCCATAGTTTGATTAGTATTGTCCCTAAGCATCCCAACCCAGGGAGTCCCAAAGAACACAGGTAAGGGAAAAGTCAAAACTGGGAAGCATTGAAAAATATCCAAAACCCACCAAGCAACCTAAAATTGCTCTGGCTTCATTCCTTTGCAGTGATTTTTTTCTGCAGCCTTTCTTTCACAATCTTCTGTTTTGTCACTTTTGCCGTTAACGATATCTCTGAAGAGAGATCATGCAGGATGCTAGCTAGTTGCAGGCCTCCGGTCATGACAAGTGTTGAAGATTTTAAGAACAGGTTAAATAGATTTCATATAAGAGCGAATGTCACTTTCCCTGCTCTGGGGCAAGGAGATGACTTAGGTGACCCCTGAAACTTCTTCCATCCATCTTCCACGGTTCTGTAATTTAGGGAGTAGCGGCTCCTTTCTTTGTCCCTCCTGACTGGATATAAAGCTCCCGATACTTTTCAATTTGCTGTGATTATTACAGCAAATATGACCTTACCTCACCTCTTGCAGGCCTGTGCTCCCTCCAGAGTGGTGGTAGAGCTGAACGCTGAGTGCTGAGCTTTTGCGAAGCACAGTATTTATTTGAGAGAAAAGAAAATGGGAGAAAAATTAAACAATTAAAACACAATGAGCTTACTGAAAATTAGCCACTGGCTACTTGACATCTCAACCAGTGAGGAGAAATTGTCATCAGTTTTTAGTTCTGCAGTGGAGCATTTTCAGCTGTTCTTGAATGAGCCTCAACTAAGTTTTTGTGCCTGCATGGCACCAGGAAAAGCTGTGTGACAATACTAGTTTGGTCTCAGAATCATCTGCGTTAGCCTGGTGTAGCGCTTGAGCTAATAAGGCTTTCTCTCATTTGCAGTTAGCTTTTTTGTTTCTATATGGTGACAGATTTATACAGGATTGTGCTGTTCAACTCTGGATCTTAAGATGCCTTCATATTTTTGGGGTTTAGGCTTATTGATTCTTAATCAATATATATCATTTTACAGCGGTGGAAAAGGAAACTCACAGATTTCTTTTTTTGCCCTGTGATGTATGTCAGTTACCTTGGAGTGTTTCCAGGCTCCCAAAGACTATGGTGATTCATAATGTTTAGGCAACAGATCTGTTCCAAGAGACCACAGCATCAGACATACTTATATTTAAAGGTCCCTGCTTCCAAAAGCTCATATTTTTCCCTATGATGTAAATGGTTCTCGATCATAAAAATTCTTTTGATGAGAACATAAGTTACCTTTGGGAAGAAAATCAGTGCATTTTTTTTGAAGATACAACCCAGAGTTCAATTCCTTGTTTAAGAAAAAAAACAGCCGTTGCTGTGGAACTATTTGTGTGTTCACACTTGAAGCAGATAATATTTTTTCTGGTTTAAGCAGATCAACATATGAAAGTCTGATAGGATTTTATTTCTAAATGAGCAATTTTTGTCTTGTTTTTCTCAGTAATAAACTTTCTGCAAGACACTGGACTATTATAAAAAAAAAGAATATAATTATTCCCTATGAAGCAAAATTACCAGTTTGGAATACTTCCCAATTACTCTTTCTATAAGGAAACCAGACCCAAATGGTTAGGAAAAACTGTCTTCATAAATTTGAGAGGTATTTCCAGTACCTAAACTCTGTATATAGCACAATCAGTCCATTTTCAGAGGAGATGACCTTGTACCGCAGGAAAAACAGATTTGCATCTGAAAGGTTACATTACAAGACTAGAATTGTAACAGTCCTGATGCAAAAAGAATGGGTCTCTACAGGTTGTATTGATGGTTGTCTTGACATTTTTTGAGATTTGTAATTGACTATTAACAGCAGATCATTGCAATGATCTTTCTGCTAAAATGAACATCTGCTGACATGTGAGTTGCATGAAAACCAGCTTTGTGAAACTGCATAGAAGACCTCTAGTTTCATTGCCTTTATAATGTACAGCAGATTCAGTCCTTGCCTTGCATGCAGTGTTCAGTGGAGATAAGTTTATGCTTAAGTCCATGCAGACTTTATTGACATCTTTGACTGCAGCTTGCCAAGTTGGGTATAACTCTGGAAACAACAATTGCCCCTTTCCCTCCATGGTTGCCAAAACCTACCCAAGAATTCGTAAGCACTTGGGCACTTGGCCCAGCTGCAGTTTCTTGGGTCAACACGTCTCTACCAGGTACCAAAGGCAGGTTAAAAATATGTTGGAAATGTCTGTACCAGCTGTAGGCGTACCTTCAGCTATGTTGTGGGCATGCATATCTTTCCTAATGTTGTTTCCTGGCTGCTGCCATAAGGTGGTGGAGAGTCAAACTGTAGTTAGTACTTTTGTTTGGGAGCCAGGAGAACATCTTACTCAAGCAGGGATCTTAACAATGTTGAAAGTGTACACTGATGAATCAAAACCGGTTCATTTACAAACTGGTTATGTTAATTTAAGGTCTATTGTAGATGCTCACAAATTGGAGGTCAATTCTTACTACACCACCAGTCAGTGGCTGTCCTAGCTACATGCAGTCTGCCTTTGGTAAGCTGATTCGTTTGCTGTTCTTATTGATGTCAGAAATGCTAAACAGGCCTTATAGTTCTATCTGTTTTGGCTGCAGAGTACCTTTAAAAGCAGCAGTTTATAATTCTGCTGCTTTGCATGTTACTGTCTATCCATGCTGCTTTTGGGTTTCTGAGATGGCAGATGTGCAGAAAGCCCAGAGAAAGGCTATTGCTCATGCTCTGAGTAACTCAGATCTTTATGTGATGTTCAGGAGGTCTGCTTGTACATGATCAGTTATTTGCTGCCATTTTATGAAAACAATGGATCAAGACCATAATTTGATGTAAGCCTTACACTCTTAAACCTTTCAATGTTGAGAGATTTGCGTGTGAAGCAAGTAAAACTTGCATTTTAACAGTAATCTTAACTATTTTGTACGCTACTTAGCATTGGTACCAGACATGACTGTTACTTACACTGTCCCTTTCGAAAGTGTCCCTTTTGGTGTCCTTCTGCATCCCTTTCAAAACAGAGCATAGTTCTGAGCTATGTTCTAATATGGAATATCCCTGCCCATCAGTGGCAATGTCTCCTAATTTTAACATCAGTTATTACGACTGGATGTAAGATAGGCCACGAAGGTGAGGGAGGTTGAGGAAGCCTACCTGCAGTTACAGACTTACACAGCTGTATTAGTAGATCTGTATTGGTAACAACCTGCGGCGGAGGTGCAGGGCTTTGTAGCTAGACATGAAGTCAGAGTGCTAAACTACGTACTGTAACAGATTCCATGTTTTGCTGCTGCCATTTAAGGACAGGAGCAAGGTGGAACCGAGCTCTAACACTACTGTTTTGCACTGATGCAGGCAAAATATATTATTTATATATACCTTTATTTTGGGCCTGGAGGAGTGCCAGACCACAGTTATCAGCCAGCCATAAGCATCTCTTTTAATGTCATCCTGCCAAACTTCAGCCTTCCCTATTATTTTTTTTTCTCACTGAAGGAATGAATGAACCCTCTGAGGATTCAAATTTTCAACAGTCAGCTTTCTTTTTCTCTCCCCATAGACAAAGCTGGACTAGCTGACCCATTTATGAAATGCTGTGTTTGTCCTGTGTGCGTGCCAGGAAAGATTTCCTGATGCAATTGTTAACAAGACTTCACTTTTCATATAGTTTCCCTCTTGAAAAACCTTGCTTTTCGCTTGAATCTTTTCCTATCTTCTTGGTTCTTATTTTTGAGGACACACAGGTGAGAGTGTGCCTGCTTTATTATTATTATTATTATTATTATTATTAATTATTATTATTATTTTATTTTATATTATTATTTTTTATTATTTTGGTTTTTTTACTGTATTTCTGCTTAGAGGAAGGGTTGTCGGTTCTTTGTATACTAGCAAAGCTAATTTTGATGCTGCCAGCAGGAAACAGGAGGGTGAACAGAAAGGTGCCTGTTGAGTTTGGGTGGTCACTGTGAGTTATTTTCTAGTGAAAATTTCCCAGCGATACTTTGCGTTAAAAGGTTTTTCTTCAGATGTGTGATGCAGTCAGAATTCCACAGGCAGCATTTGTCAAGAGCTGCTGTTAACCTGTGCTGCTTCTGTCCGGTTTGCAGAAAGCACACGGGGTCAAAAGCTGCTTTGCAGGATTGCCTTGTCATTTGAAACAACGTTAAGGCTCCCTAGTCTATCACAAGCACTTCCCTCTTACCGCCTAAGTGCCCCCCTCTTGCTGTTCGTGCTGTAAGTGCCTGCAGTTTCCTGTGTAGTGCTTTCCAAACCCAGTATCACTGGTCAGTTGGTGGCCACTTAAAAAATTAGCATTTCTAACACTGCTGGGTTTTCATAAATTCTCAGAGACACCTGGTATGCACACCCTAGTCTCAGGGAATAACATAAATAGGAACTATAAAGTCATTGTTATGGTACTGATTTTCAAAGAAAAATAAAATCAAAATGGAAAATACAAAGAAAGATTAAATAGAAACGATTTTTTTTTTTTTTCATAAAGTGTGTGTGTGTATGTGTACATATCCTCATCTCCTATCAACGAGGAAAAGTTGTTGGCATTCCTGGTCACAGGTGGGTGGTTGTGTTGGTACAGGAGTGCGTGACATAGTGTGTGCTTGTAAGAGGGAAACTTGCTTTTCATTTCAGCACCAGAAAAACAGTTACTGATCACAGAGTAAGTGACACTTTAATTGATAATAGAATTCTATAATACTGAATTATAAAGGTAGGCCAAAACATTTATGAGATGAAGAATGAGAATAGTCTTTCAAGAAAGAATCTAATTCTTCTTTCTTGCTATTTTCAAACACTATCTAGATATGTGTGGTAATCTCTTAGGCACACATTTGAATCATTTATGCACCTGACCATGTCAAAAAGCTGGTCTGGAGCTAAAATTGGACAGGTTTGTTAAAAACAAGAGAGTTTTTTAATTCTGCTTAGTAATGATGAAAGTCTACTACTAAGGAAACGTGCAAACAGGGAAAACTCTTAATAGGTCCTTGCCTTCCCTTTCCTGTAATTTTAGCAAGACTGGCTTTAGGAACCAGTGAAAAAGACATTGGTGTGAAGTTCCAGTCTGAGGGGGGTGGCAAGCTCATAACAACAGGCGAGGAGAAGAATCCAGTGGGAAGTAGCCATGGATTCATTCTGGTCCACAGGGCAGCTTCTGCGACAGCCTGCTGAATGCACAGGGTACGGAGACTGATCGCCCTCTCTCCGAGCCCTGGCACTGCTGCCTGTGTTCTCTGTCCTGTGCCCCACCAAGCTCCTCCTGGGCTGTTCAGAGAGAAAGCTTTGCAGATATTAGGTGATCCCAGCAGCTGGAGAGAAGAGGTAAGGAGTAATGATGAAGACTGGCCATGTTAACTCATACGGAAGAAGTGACAGAGAAACAAACAAGGAGGGAAATGCAGGGTGCATTTGAATACTCTGGCAATAATGGTATGGATGATTTCTCAGTTGCAACAGTGGGAGAACCAGGCTGCTGTAAAATTAAATTTGCATCCTCAAGGAAGAGGGCAAATAATTGTTTTGGTACAAGGGCTGTGGATTTCTGTGGAGTGAATTTCTGCAGAATTTCTGGAGTGACTACAGGCTGTGACCTGGGCTTGTGTTGGCTCTCTAAATGACATCTCCATTTGCCTCTGTTGGAGACGGAAGAAATGGGTGCTGTACTGTTGGTCTGACCCTGTCAGTCACCTGCTGTGGTCTTATGTAGCCCTGTGCATTGCCAAATAAATACGAGCAGTATCTTCTATGCATTTAGTTTCAGTGAAAAAGGAAACTGAGCTACAGATAAGCTATGGTTTGAAATTCAAACCAGACCAGCTTCATTGATCTAGGTAAAACGTGATGATTAAGAACACAATTCACATAGCCCTCTTTCAGATTCTCAGTGAATGACTTGAAGCGGTTCTGACTTTATTGCTGGTTTCTAAAATGTTATTAGAGACAGAGACAGAATAATGGCAAAAAAAGCTTTTCTAGTGTTCTCTTTCTCTTTTTTTTTTTTTTTTACTGAATTACAGAATTCTGAAGATTTAAACTTATATATGGTTCTATGGTTGTAAAATTGTTCAGAAAGTTTTTCTGGAAATGTGTTTATTGAGTATTTTTACTGGTGGGTATAATGTGATGGACCACAAAGACAAAAAGGATACAAGTACTACTGTTTCCATGTGTTTTTTGAATTTTCATTGTAGAATAATTTTGTGCTTTTGGGTTTTTTTGTGTGTGTGTGTGGTGTTTTTTTTCTTTTTACAAATCTGTATCATGCAAAAACCCATCCTAACTTTACAGCCTACAAGTACCCCAAATAGATAGAAAACTTGGTTTAGTGTGTAGAGAGGTATGTGCAGGGGAGTGCAACTGTACATACATATTTTTACAATTTAAAATGGTAACTCTATATCCATGGGTTAGATGTGCTCTCTTTCCTGAAGCTGTTAACTACCTTCTGTCAGAGAAATTGCAAGTGAACCATTAAAGAATAACATTTTCTTTTCTACATTTTGTGTCAGTGCTATGTTGACTCTCTTGCAATCATATCCTAATTGATCTTTTCCCTTATCCTACCCATATTTTACATCTAAAAAATGATGGGAGTGAAAGTAGAGAGAGAACTGTGGAACAAGTAATTGGAAGGAAGAAAGAGAGAAAGGGAGATAAATGAATTAGACAGAGATGTAGTTTTAAAATCTATTAAATACAGATGCAACTGTGATGAAACTAAAAGAAAAAGTATTTCTCTCACATGGGAGTTATCTTAACATTAATTAACTACTTGCTTTTTGCCTAATATTCCTGACAGATGGTGTTGTGCTGTAACCCCGGCTGGCAGCTCAGTCCCAGGCAGCCGCTCGCTCACTGCTCCCACAGTGGGATGGGGGAGAGGATTGGAAGGGTAAAAGTGAGAAGACTCATGGGCTGAGATAAAGACAGTTGGATAGGTAAAGCAAAATCTGTGTGAGCAAGAAAAGCATCACAAGGGATTCCTTCCTTCCCCGCTCCCCAGGGCAGGCAGGCTCAGCCATCCCCAGGGCAGCAGGGCTCCGGCACGCCTGGCGGTGGCTCGGGAAGGCAAACGCCATCACTCCGGATGTCCACCCCGTCCTTCTCCTTCCCCCAGGTGTATCTGCTGAGCATGAGGCCATGTGGTGTGGGATGTCCCCTGGGTCAGCTGTCCTTGTGCCCCCCATCTGCTCGCTGGTGGGGTGGGTGAGGGGCAGAAGATGCCTCGGCTTGGTGTGAGCGCTGCTCAGCTGTAACTAACACCTCTGCTATCAACACGGTTTTCAGCACAAACCCAAAGCATAGCCCTGTATCAGCTGCTGTGAAGAAAATTAACTCTACCCCAGCCAAAACCAGCACAGGTAGAAAAAAATGTGCCTGCAGTGCATCTTAATGAAGCAAGCATACAAAAGAAAGCTGCCAAACAGATGCCCTATGGAAAAAGGAGAGGCATGCTGGACTAAAAGGGTTAAAGGTTCACAGCCTACTTGTGCTTTCACTGTTTGCACCACACTGTAACTGAACTTTGTGCATCTGACTCCAAGTGGATCAGGCTGAGGGATGCTCGCCACTTCTCTACATTTGCATTCACACTTAAACTGCCTCAGCAGGCTAAACGACATCTCAGTTTTGATCCTTGATTCTACAAATGATACCGTATCTGTGATTCTGGAACCAGCCCATGCATCTGTGCATTGTTTCCCCTAGGATCTGAATGACTTTTTGGCTTGAGAGCACCCTGCCACATGCATACAAAAGGTCAGTCAGCTTGGGTTTGCTGTGTTCATACATTGATGCACAAAAGTGAAAAGCTTTACCAGTACCTGAAGTACCTTCCTGTAGCAGGGGCTGCATCCTGCAGGACTGGACTGTGGGCTTGTACAGCTGAATTTGAGCTGGCTTGTCTGAGTGATCACTGCACTGGCCTCCCACGGTACCTGAGCCTGTAATTTGCTGTAAGGAAATTAGTAACATTTCCAGTTCACAGAACACAAAACTACCTCTATATTGCTTCTAGGTCAAAGCCAACTTTTTAAGATAAGTAGTTGAATTAAGGAAAATCTGCTTTAGAATGAGGACTGCTGGAGAGCTTTGTTGTTCAATGCAGACCTTTGTCTGCAAATCAGAAAAGACATCCAAGGCCAGTGAAAACGGGATTTGGAAGGAAAGTACAAGAACTCTCCAAAGTTTGCTGGTAGAGGTTATAACTTGCTATAACAGGCTGTAATGAGCTTATTTGAAACCATTATTCCCCCATATGCAACTTTAAGCATATAAGGATGAATCTTGTGCTTTCTAAAGCCCGGTGCAGTTGAGTGCATCGCTTCTGTAATTCCTGCACCTCTGAAATAGGATCTGATATAGCCACAGCCTATTGACTTTTGTACCAAGCATGATGATGTGTCTATCTGGACAGCTTACTGTGGAAGGAGATGTTGGGGAATTAGATCTGCGTGAGAGGGAGTGTTTTGTTGGATTTTGTGTTCTGCTGGCTCTCAGAGATAAGCTGCTGTGCAATTTTATTTTTGCTCTAATGATTTGTTTCAAGGTTGCTCACAATCTTAGGTAGAAGCCTCTTGTTAGTATTACATGCTTGCAGATAATAGCTGATTTTTCTCCATCTCTGAAAGTGGAGAGATGAAAAATGAATGATGAAATGATAACTAACACAACATATTCCCATTTTATTAAAAAAAAATGATCGGAGTCCAGAGAAGTCAAATGGCTTTTCTTTCTGTTGGGGGAAAAAAAGTAAAGTTTTATCTATTGTTTATTCTCATGCTGTCTTGTGTTGAAAGATTGACTGTGTCTTAAATCAGGATTCGATTCTTAAGTGATGTGAGTAAGAAAACCAAGGACTGAATTAAGGGTCTTCTGACATGCAGACCTCTATTTGGACTGTCTGGATTTTCAGCGCCACCTTTTCACACCGGCGCACCTGGAGCCTCTCACATCTCAGGTGTGAGATTTTTCGTGTGTAGTGTATATTTTCACCATAAGTAAAAATTCCCAATATTAATCATTTATAATTGCATAGTAGTTAGGAAATATCATGAAAGATGTTCTGACTTTTGAAGAAAATATTTTATATATAGAAGATTTTATTTTCATTAACCAGTTGTTACAAGTATACTGAAGTCTTGCTTTTAAGGTTTGTGATTCCTCAGTAGCCCTATTTGGTATGAAGTGAATGAAAGCCATGAGTGACTTGTTTCCTTTGTGATGCAGTCTTTCCACAAAAAAAGGAGCATGTTTCTCAAATCCATATATGAAGAAGAGGAAAATCTAATCATGTAAAGAACTGTATGTTGCCTTCATAGTGTACATGCATTGAAACCATGTGTCAAATCAAATGACATCACAGCAAAATATGTATTTTTGGTA